>NC_142811.1:31407666-31510752 GCF_049724085.1 Artemia sp. Qi Xiang Cuo
GTCTGGTAGAATTCAATATAAGCATTCTACTAATGTAAATCCAATCGTTTAGTCAAATCTGTTCAAATGGTCAAGAAACAAATTTAGGGACTCCAATATATGTACCCAAAAACATAAAATATCGTCCATGAATATACCCCAGAAATAAGGAGCGAGATGAAAACACTGAATTGCGGACATTTCGATAGAATCCAAGATTAATTTAGCCACAATTGGACTTAGATGAGCACCCATTGGTAAACCGAAGACTTGTTTTGATAAAAATTCTCCTTTAAAACCAAAATAAAAGGAATATTTGTTGACCATTAAGACCAATTTTATAATGACTTCGACGCCCCTGCTTGCCAGAATTACATCATGTGACAATTCAGCGTGTTTTTGTATTTTATTTTTTAATATAAATTCACATTTTTCTTACATCACAATTTGTGTACATAAATACAACATCAAAACGACAGAAAATTCTATCGTCGTCTATGTGACGGTTTTTAATTTGTTACCAACATCATTTGTTTTTTTTTTTTTTTTTTTTAATAAGTTGTTTGAGTCTCCAAAAGCGGACGAAAAGCTTTGTCAGCCATTTCCTGAATTTGGAAACTGGCGAATTACTAGTTGATGCAGTAGAGTGAAGAACAATATTCTTATGGATATTAGGCAAACCATATAACTTTGTGGCTGAAAAACTTTTTGGAAAAAATTTATTAAGAAATTGTTTTTTGTAAGCTCCTTTTGAGTACTTCCAGTTCATGTCGTGTTTCTTTCGTGTATTTTTCCGTGTGATCAAAACCCAATTATTTGCAAGTGGCCTCAATCTGATATAATTGCTTTCATTATTTGTTCATAATCACTGTTGCCCATTATTACGATTGTGCTGCCAATATCAGCTTTGGTGAGCATAAGGTCTTTATCTTGTTTTAAATGTGTAAGGGTTCTTTGTCATTTTTTGTGATATTATTCTCAAGTTTTTTCTTATGAAATTTGTTAAAAATGTTTCACGATTTCGGCTCTAAGTTCTTGTGGGGCTTCAACTTTATCCATAGAGGACATAATACCAGCCTCCGCCTTCAAAATTATTTTAAAATAAGGAACCGATGAAGGAAAGCTAAATTTCAGCCCTTTCGACAAAATTGCTTCTTGCTGAATAGTCAAAGATTTGGACGAAATATTCTTAATAGTAGGACCAGGATAAAGGCACGGAAGGGAGCCTGGTTGCCCTACAGTCACTTTTGGCTCCAAAAATTCAATTTCCAATTTAATACGCCACTGCCAAGTATCTACAACGACTCATACCATGCGAAGTGAATGAGGAGAAAATTTTTGCCTTGTCGGACCCGGTATTAGTGGGAACCAATATATATATTTTTATTTTGCCTTCTGTATTTGGTTCCTTTTAGTACAAGGAATTATCTTTTGAGTCGATCAAGAAAACAGTTATTTGCCCATTTTCGAGCCCCTTTTTGGAAGGGGGCCGTGTTTCAAACTGATTATTTGTACATTAGGTTTTTCTTGGTTTTCCAAGAAACTACAGTTGCAGGTCTCAAAGCACCGATTAAAAAAAATTTAACTGTTTACAGGCCCTCTATGCCCCAAGAATAAATTGTATTATGCCTTAACCTAGAGAATGATCCCTGACAGTTTCAAGCAACTCTCGAGTCAAAATTTTACGCAAAGTCAAAACAGCCCCCTTTTCTCAAAATGAAGCCTATCTATATAAAATTGGTAATGTGCATAATTCAGAGCCCTTGCCTCAGGGGCTGGGGGGGGGGGGTTCTTGTCGTTTCTGGAGGCATATTCATTAGACCTTTCGACTATTTCAAGCAAAATGGCAATCTCAAAGTTTTGATCAGATCTTGTTAGGTTACAGGGGGTGGGGCAGATGGGATGGGAAGAAGATTGGTTGGCTTCTAGTAATTTTGACTTTTAAAAACTGTACTATAACTTTGAGTTTCCAATCGAACGACAACCCTTCAAAGTTTCTGCAACCACTCTTTCCTTAGGCCAGGGGAAAAATAAAATAAGTAAATGGAAGCTCTACTCCCTTGAAACTGTTTGAGTTAAACTTAAAAAAGGGTATTGTTGTAACTTAATAAACGGGACCAGACACCTAAATAGGCGTTTTTTTCTTCATCGGAATAGCTGCATCCGAATCTAAAAAAGATAGGTTTTTTCTAGCATAGTTATGATTCAAATCCAAACTTATTTTTCATACTTTCATCAATATACGTTTGTTTTGAATGAAAAGAGCTGTTTGTTATTTATTAACTTTCCTTTTTGGGCTACTTTGTAAGTTCAAGTCAAAATTATTTCTTCTCTGGATCATGAGGTTCGTCACCCATCTTCAAATTTGCAATTCTTGTCACTATGTCTTTGCTTGTTACGTTCAATATTTACCCCCTTTTTTGAATGTCGTGCTCAGTAATGCATATAAGCAAAATAGTTGTCTGCTTCTTTTCAATTTATATTGCCTCACCAGGGGGTCCCTTCCTTATTACATCGGCTATCTTTGTTGTGGATATTAAAAGAACATAATCATCTCAGTCTTTTACGCTCAACTACACCTAAATTAGTGAAATAGATTCTAAAGTTTTTAATTAAACTTTACGGCAAATTGGTTGTCTTCCTCAGAAATTTTATTATTAGGACATATTATAAAAAATAAAGGTAGAGTGAGGAAATTGAAGCTTTTCAAATAGATTAAAGCAAATTAATTCAACCGAAACCAAAAGTTTTGGTGGCTCATACATGGCGTATGAGTTTGAGAGCTTTTGGAAAAAGCTCTCAAACGTACTTTTTTCGTACTTTTTGAGAGCTCTCATTTTTGGAAAGGGAATGGGGGTGTTTGTCAAAATTCTATTTTCAGCCAAATCCTATCACAAACATGGGAAAAAACTAAGGAAAATATACAAATATTTTGGGGCTTAAGGATAAATTACAAACGAGCCAAATTACAAAAATGAAAGATTTTCATTTATCCTGAGAACAAAAATATTAATTGTTTCGAGAATCATTCCGATGTGAATTTCGGTGTTGGCTTATTGGCCGTGGAAAATAGTTTGTAGCTTGGCTTAATATGTTGCGCGATTTAACATTCGTTTCTTTTTATCTTTGCCGCCGATTACAGTTTATCATAAGAATCTGTAAGATTTTTGTAGTGCTTCGTCGTGGGTTACCTTGTCACTCTTAAATTTTGTTGATGTTTCAAAGTTCATTCTGGAATATTTTCATTGAAATGTAAGACTTGGAATATTTTTATAGTGTTGTGTCGTGATTTACATTGTTACTGTTACATTCTCTTGATGTTACAAAGTTCATTTTGGAATTTTTTCTTTGAGATATAAGACTTGGAATATTTTTTTAGCGTTGTGTCGTGGTTTACTTTGTCACAGTTACATTCTGTTAATGTTTCAATGTTCATTTGGAATTTATTCTTTGCGTAGCTCACGCTAAGTGAGCTTAAATAAATTTAACTTTTTCATCATTAAGTTTAGCCTTGGAAAAAAACCATTATTCTATCATTCCCCTTTCAGTTTTGCTCGGATTAACCATTAAATCCTAAGAGAGTCATCGCCCTAATTGGGAGCCATGTAAACGAAACCCCTTCAATAATAAAAACAATAAAAATATGAAAATAAGGCTTCTAATGAGCAAATTTTAAACTCTGTGTCTTAAAACTCTCAAAACATATGTCCCCTAAGCCCTAGAAAATATTAAGAATATAAAAAAAAATTTAAATATGGTAAAAAATTGTTTAAAATCGACAAGTGCTAGGATAGCCTTAGTCAAAATTGTCCCCTAGATGTGTGTGAAAACGGTTTCGCAGTGCTATTACGCTCTGGTGTTTGAACTTTGTAAGCCTTGGATCAACTAAAACCGGTGAAAATAACGAAAAATATTAAAATAATGTCTTAAAACTCTCAAAACATGGATCCTCTAAGCTTTAGAAAATATTAAAAATATGAAATAAATTAAAATATGGTAAATAATTGTTTATAATCGACAAGCGGCAGGATAACCTTAGTCAAAATTGTCCCCTCGATGTGTGTGAAAACGGTGTCGCAGTGCTATTACGCTCTCATGTTTGAATTTAGTAAGCCCGGGAAAATAATGAAAACTGCGTAAAAATACTAAAATATGGAAAATAATGTCTTAAAACTCCCAAAACATTGGTCCCCTAATTCCTAGAAAATATTAAAAATATGAAACAAATGGTAAAATATGGTTATTAATTGTTTAAAAGCGACAATTGCTAGGATAACCTTAGTCAAAATTGCCCCCTAGATGTGTTTGAAAACGGTGTCGTAATACCATTTCGCTCTCATGTGAATTTTGTAATCCTTGGATCCATCAAACCACGGGAAAATGATGAGAAATGTGTAAAAATATTAAAATAAGAAAATAATGTCTTAAAACCCTCAAAACATTGGGCCCCTAAGCCCTAGAAAATATTAAAATATGAAACAAATGTTAAAGTATGGTAAATAATTGTTTAAAATCGACAAGTGCTAGGATTTCCATAGTCAAAATTGCCCCCTAGATGTATATACCTCAAAACATTGGCCTCCTAGGCTTTATAAATTACTAGAAAAGCGAAACAAATGTTAAAATATGGTAAATAACTCTTTAAATTCGACAAGTGGTAGAATAGCCTTAGTCAAAATTGTCCCCTAGATATGTTTAAAAACGGTTTTGCAGCTGCTATTACGCTCTGGTGTTTGAACTTTGTAACCCTTGGATCAATTCAACCCGGTGAAAATAACGAAAAATATTAAAATAATGTCTTAAAACTCTCAAAACATGGATCCCCTAAGCTTTAGAAAATATTAAAAATATGAAATAAATTAAAATATGGTAAATAATTGTTTATAATCGACAAGCGGCAGGATAACCTTAGTCAAAATTGTCCCCTCGATGTGTGTGAAAACGGTGTCGCAGTGCTATTACGCTCTCATGTTTGAATTTAGTAAGCCCGGGAAAATAATGAAAACTGCGTAAAAATACTAAAATATGGAAAATAATGTCTTAAAACTCTCAAAACATTGGTCCCCTAATTCCTAGAAAATATTAAAAATATGAAACAAATGGTTAAATATGGTTATTAATTGTTTAAAAGCGACAATTGCTGGGATAACCTTAGTCAAAATTGCCCCCTAGATGTGTTTGAAAACGGTGTCGTAATACCATTTCGCTCTCATGTGAATTTTGTAATCCTTGGATCCATCAAACCACGGGAAAATGATGAGATATGTATAAAAATATTAAAATAAGGAAGATAATGTCTTAAAACCCTCAAAACATTGGGCCCCTAAGCCCTAGAAAATATTAAAAATATGAAACAAATGTTAAAGCATGGTAAATAATTGTTTAAAATCGACAAGTGCTAGGATTTCCATAGTCAAAATTCCCCCCTAGATGTATATACCTCAAAACATTGATCCCCTAAGCCCTAGAAAATATTAGAAATATGTAACAGAATGTTAAAATATGGTAAATAATTGTTTAAAATCGACAAGTGCTAGGATAACCTTAGTCAAAATTGCCCCCTAGATGTTTGTGCAAAGGGTGTCGCAGTACTATTACGCTCTCATGTTTGAATTTTGTAAGCCTTGGATCTATTGAACCCCGTGAAAATAATGAAAAATGTGTAAAAGTATTAAAATACGGAAAACAATGTCTTAAAACTCTCAAGACATTGGTCCCCTAAGTCCTAGAAAATATTAAAAATATGAAACAAATATAAAAATATGGTAAATAATTGTTTAAAATCGACTAGTGCTAGGATAACCTTAGTCAAAATTGCCCCCTAGATGTGTGTATTTCAAAACATTGGTCCCCTAAGCCCTAAAAAATATTACAAATATGAAACAAATGTTAAAATATGGTACATAATTGTTTAAAATCGACAAATGCTAGGAAAACATTAGTTAAAATTGCCCCCTATATTTGTGTGAAAACAGTGTCACAGTGCTATTAAGCTCTCATATTGCATTTTGTAAGCCTTGGATCTACTAAACCCCGGGAAAATAATGAAAAATGTGTAAAAATATTAAAATACAGAAAATAATTTCTTAAGACTCTCAAGACATTGGTCCCTTAAGCCCTAGAAAATATCAAAAATATGAAACGAATGTTAAAATATGGTAAATTTTTTTTCAAAATTGGCAAGTGCTTCGATAACCTTAGTAAAATTTCCCCCTATATGTGTGTGAAAACAGTGTCTAATTGTTTCTTTTCTAGTTTGGCTGCATGCACAATACTTTACCAATGTTTTCAAGCGACTCGGAGAATCAGCTTCATACAGCGTTTGTCCCTAACAATGCTATTTTGAAAAGTGAATAAGATCGTATCATGCTTTGAATTGTATAGAAGAAATTTTGCTTAAAAGTGAAACATGGAAAATAGTGGGGAAAAACTTGAGTTATATACTTCAAAACAATTTCCCGGGACATATTGTAGTTTATAGATACATCTTCAAAAATTAAAATTTCATAGCATAACCACTTTTTTCAAGATAGCTAGAAGTAGGTCAAGTGAAATTTTCACTAATAATTTGGGTAATTTGTCTGTTTAAGTCATGAAAATCTTTTAAAATGACAATTTTCTAAATTGCCATATTTGATATTTTTAAGTAAAAAAGTGTCAAAATCGAATGTTTAATTCATTCGCCTATCCAACTCTCAAAAGGTGGGGTCTGAGGACATTTTTGATAACTTTTTTCTTACATTTATATCTCTTAATGCAGCCACTATTCTCTCATACATGGCTTAGCTGATATGCAAATAATATTTCAAGTTTCTCTCTCTCTTTACCTTGTTACTTTTAAATTCTGTTGATGTTTCAAAGTTCATTTTGGAATTTTTTCGTTGAAATGTAAGACTTGGAATATTTTTGTAAAGTTGTGTCATGGTTTACCTTATCACTCTTAAAGTTTTTCATTGAAATTTATGAATCGGAATATTTTTGTAGTGTTTTGATGTGGTTTACCTTGAAACTTTTACATTCTGTTGATGTTACAAAATTCATATTGGAATTTTTGTTTAAATGTAAGACTTGGGAATATTTTTATAGTGTTCTGTCATGGTTTACCTTTTCAGTGTTACATTCTTTTTATGTTTCAATGTTCATTTTGGAATTTTTTTATTGAAATAAAAGACCTGCAATATTTTTGTGATGTTGTGTAAAGGTTGTCACTGTTACATTCTACTGATGTTTCAAAGTTCATTTTGGAATTTTTTCCTTGAAATGTATGACTTGGAGTATTTTGTAGTGTGGTGATGTGGCTTACCTTATCACTGTTACATTGTGTTGATGTTTCAAAGTTCATTTTTGAATTTTTCGTTGAAATGTAAGACTTGGAATAGTTTATTATGTCATGGTTTACCTTGTCAGTGTTAAATTCTGTTGATGTTCCAAAGTTCATATGGAATTTTTTTGTTGAAATGTAAGACTTGGAATATTTTTGTTGTGTTGAGTCTCGGTTTACCTTGTCACTGTTAAATTCTGTTGATATTTCAAAGTTCATTTTGGAATTTTTTGTTGAAATGTAAGACTTGGAATATTTTTATAGTGTTTTGTCATGATTTACCTTATTTCTGTTAAATTCTGTTGATGTTTTTAAGTTCATGTTGGGATTTTTACGTTGAAATGTAAGACTCGGAATATTTGTGTAGTGTTGTGTCGTGATTTACCTTGTCACTGCTGAATTCTGTTGATGTTTCAAAGTTCATTTTTGAATTTTTTCGTTGAAATGTAAGACTTGGAATATTGTTATAGTGTGGTGCTATGGTTACCTTGTCACTGTTACAATCTGTCGATGTTTCAAAGTTCCTTTTCAAATTTTTCGTTGCAATGTAAGACTTGGAATAGTTTATTGTGTTCTGTTTTGGTTTACCTTGTCACTGTTACATTCTGTTGATGTTCCAAAGTTCACTTGGAATGTTTCGTTAAAATGTAAGACTTGGAATATATTGTTGTATTGAGTCTTGGTTTACCTTGTCACTGTTAAATTCTGTTGATGTTTCAAAGTTCATTTTGGAATTTTTTTGTTGAAATGTAAGACTTGGAATATTTTTATAGTGTTGTTTCGTGATTTACCTTGTCACTGTTTTATTCTGTTGGTGTTTAAAAGTTCATTTTGTAGTTTTTCGTTAAAATTTAAGACAAGGAATATTTTTATAGTGTAATGTCGTGGTTTACCTCGTCACTTTTACACTCTGTTGATGTTTCAAAGTTAATTTTGGAATTTTTTCATTGAAATGTGACACTTCGAATATTTTTGTAGTATTGTATCGTGGTTTACCTTGTCAGTGTTACATTCTGTTGATGTTTCAAAGTTCATTTTGGAATTTTTTAATTGAAATGTAAGACTTAGAATATTTTCATAGTGTTGTGATGTGGTTTATCTTGACACTGTTACATTCTGTTCATGTTTCAGAGTTCATTTTGCAATTTTTCTTATTAAAATGTAAGTCTTGGAATATTTTTGTAGTGTTGTGTCACGGTTGTTACTGTTACGTTCTGTTGATGTTTCAAAGTTTATTTTGGATTTTTTTCCTTGAAATGTATTACTTTAAGTATTTTGTAGTGTGTAGTGTGGACCTTATCACTGTTACATTCTGGTGATGTTTCAAAGTTCATTTTCGAATTTTTCGTTGAAATGTAAGACTTGGAATAGTTTATTGTGTTGTGTCATGGTTTACCTTGTCACTGTTACATTCTGTTGATGTTCCCAAGTTCACTTCGAATGTTTTGTCGAAATGTAAGATTTGGAATATATTGTTGTATTGAGTCTTGGTTTACCTTGTCACTGTTAAATTCTGTTGATGTTTCAAAGTTCATTTTGGAAATTTTTTGTTGAAATGTAAGACTTGGAATATTTTTATAGTGTTGTTTCGTGATTTACCTTGTCACTACTTTGTTCTGTTGATGTTTCAAAGTTCATTTTGGATTTTTTTCCTTTTAATGTAAGACTGGAATATTTTACTTGTGTTGTGTCGTGATTTAGCTTGTCACTGCTACATTCTGTGTATTTTTCAGAGTTCATTGTTGAATTTTTCGTTGAAATGTAACCAAAGTTCATTTTGGAATTTTTTTGTTGAAATGTAAAACTTGAAACATTTTTATAGTGTAATGTCGTGGTTAACCTTGTCACTGTTACACTCTGTTGACGTTTAAAAGTTAATTTTTGAATTTTTTCGTTGAAATGTAAGATTTGGAATATGTTGTTCTGTTGTGTCGGAGTTATTACTGTTAAATTCTAATGATGTTTCAAAGTTCATTTTGGAATTTTTCCTTGAAATGTAAGACTTGGAGTATTTTTGTAGCGTCTTGCTGTGGTTTACCTTATCACTGTTACATTCTGTTGGTTTTTCAAAATTCATTTAATTTTTTCGTTGAAATGTAAGACTTGGAATATTTTTATAGTTTTTTTTGTGGTTTGCTTTGTCATCATGGGCGTAGGCAGCATCTTATGTAGAGGGGGTCAGCCGCTTCTGTGAGACAAAAGATATATCCAAGTGCCTCTCAATTGAAGCTTTCGATTTTAAAAATACAAATTTCGTATTTTTTGCAAAGGCGTGAAATCTTTTCGAATTTTTGAAACGGTTCCTATCGAATTTTGGCCCCGTTCCTATCTTTAACTGGAACAATTCCAGATTGAATACTCCCTCTCAATTTATTAACATGCCAGTGGAATATTTCTCTATTATGCCGTATGGCTGCATCTTCTAGATGTTTAATAATTCTATCCATAGCCCTCACTTCATAACTCCTTAATTCATATTTTAATACTTTCTCTACTTTCTTTACATTCCTCTTATTTTCATATGATCTATCACTCAAATAATGCTTGTACACCTTCTCTTCTCATCCTGGAGTCTACCAAAGTCATCAACAACAGCCCTCTTATATACCCATAGCGCCTTTTGAATTACCGCAACTACAATCATCAGAGACTTTATTAATAATTATCTCCATTCCCTGGCAGCGTTTGGTCTTTCATGGCCTCCTTTCTTAAAGGAGGTTTTGGTAGTTTTAGTGGCCCCCCTTCCCTAAGGAGCTTTTGATAGTTTTAGTGCATACTAATCATTTTATGTATCATTTTCATGGACTTCGCCCTACGAGCATGGCAAATGCTAAGGGAGAGCATATAATCAAAAGGGAAGGTAACTCTCCTAGAATTCAAAAATAATCCTAGGTACAAAAATAAGAAAACACAGGAAAATTGGCAGAGGCATGCAAAGGCTTGGAACCTTGCCTCTGATGCAATAAGGAAATTGAACGAGGCCCTATGCTCAAAGCAACGGTTTTATTTTCCGTTTTTTGAAACGGTTTTATTTTTTGTCGCATAAAATTTTGTTGCTTAATAATTTTTATCCTTTCCCTTTTTTCTAGTTCTTTCCTTCTCTTTCCTTGTTGTACTGTAAACTAATTTTTATATTTAAAACCTTTTTGACAAATTTTATCCGTTCTGACCGAACTCTAAGCATGCTAGACTCACAAACGAAGAGTTACAGGTTCGAGTATCGGTGCTGGCTATTGTTTGTTTTGATGGAGGGTAAGTGGCGTCTCTGTGTCCAACTCTAAATTATTGAATCGGCTTTCAAAAACATCTGCAAATTTTCTTATTTCTTTTACATATTTGAGATAAGTGTTAAATTTTGACTCCATCAGCCGCTTCTGATGGAGGAGGGATCTTACTAATACTTCCCGAGGTTCTTTGAATATAGGTCTTTAGAAACTAGTCATTCTATATTTCAAAACAAATCGGCCTTTAACATTTTCCATGTTCTACTTTTCCTGCAACAGTATAACATAAGAGAACCACTATCCTACTTCCAATTTCCAGAAAACATAAACACCACAAAAGCGATTTGACACAAATCAGATTATGGTTAGATAACAGCTTCTTCTAAGAATTCAATTCAAAAGTTTACAGTTGGGCAAAATTAAATATCAAAATTGGTATAGGGGAAACCGGCCCACGTTTAGCCAAAGCAAACAGTTTCAATATAGAAACCTATGGGGCTTCTGGTGGATTATAAAAGCTCTGACAGATGGCAGTGTATGTTTTCAAAATGTCTGACCTTAATTAATACTTTTACCAAAAATATCAGATTGGATCATGTTTTATGGTGATTAACTCTGGAATGTTGTTCAATTTTGCCTAATTACGAATACTAGAAAACTCGCGTTGTAATCTCACAATGTATTCTCTTATTATTTGCCTGTTTTTGGCAGCTTCCAAGACATGCCATCTTCACCAGTTTGCTGTTAGTATTTTTTCATCCTGTGGGATAGTGAACCCCCATGCTCGGCCATAATACCCAGGGTAAATTCGGCATGCCGTACCAAGGTGTCCAAAAGTGGGCTATGCTTGTAAAAGCTGTGTAAACAGCATATTTAAAGGTTGAAGGCAAGCTTAAAACTCGAAACTATGTTATTTCTGGCGTTGTTTAATCCTGTCAGAACAGTAGGTGAACTGAAGTTCTATTTTTTCCTGTTAAATTTCATTCAAGATAAAATTATTAAAAGTAAAACAGAAGAGAATAGAAAGAAAGGTGGCTGTGATCCAGAAGAAAATATAATAGCAGTTTTTCTGTCTTATCTACAAGATGTCAGTTGGATTCTCTGGAAGTACTATGGGTGTCCCTAGAGGAAAGCTGCAAGACTACATAAGAAAAAGTTGAGAAGCTGAATATCCCTCTATAAAGTTTGGGCCTGAATTTCTTTACACCCTGTTACAACACATGATAAATATTTAAAGAGGAACAAGAAAAAGACTAAAAACTTACTTGAAAACGATAGCTGATATGCTTTTGACTGTATTCCCCTAGAAGGGTGTAACTTTACATACACTTATGCCATCATTAAGAGCATAAAAGTACCGGATAACGGAACTGCAAAGGCAGTGGAGACAGTGGAGGAATTACAGGTAAAGATTGGTACCGTGGTCTTATGGATTGCCTTAAAACTCTATCAGTCAGAACGCCAAAAAGTACAAGCCTATGACGGACAACTGCTTTCAACAGTCACAGTGTAGGAGCTTTCTTTAACAGCCTGGATTGAGGTCTATATAAACACACGTTCAGACCACAAGACATTTGAAGTTTTGATGAATCAGGTCTGAAAAAATCCACAAGCCTGGTAAAATCATTACACAGCGAGGCCAGAAGTAAGTAGGGAAGGTCACGTTAGCAAAAAGTGGTCAGATGACCACGATTTGTGCTGGTGTTAATGTGTTGGGAACACAGTCCCTCCTCTACTTGTTTCCCCACAAAAACAGTGTCCGGAAATTTTACTCAGGGGAGCTTTACCAGGAAACATCACGATCAGCTCAGAAAATACTTCTGGCTGAATGACTGTCTCTCATTCTTCGCTTTACTTGCAGCATTATATCAATCAAGTCAAACCCAAAAAATCAACAGAAAAAAAATATGAAAAAGTCAGAAGTGCTCACTGACACCCCCATGAAAGAATGAATTACTGCTAGGATAAAAGCTCTATCTGCCGAAAAGCCCTAGTCCTGGAACGGAAGAAAGTCATACAAGTGAAAAGACTAAAAAGCAAAAGGCGTGTCTCTCGCAACAAGAGTTACAGTTAGAGTGGCGATTCTGACGTCGATGATCCTGTATTCAACAACTCTTCAGACCCCAGCATAGACATTGAAGACAAGCCCCCTACCAGCAACTTCTAATTTGACACTGAGAATGTCAAGGCTGGTGATTACATTCTGATTGAGCAGAAGAGCAAGAAAGAGAATTCTGTTCACAATATTATCATTATCAAAAAGTAGCAACTGAAGAACTTAAGGTCCACTTTTGGAAAGAGACTGGAGCAAGACACTTTGCGCTAACTGACGAGATGGATAGTGTATTAAAGACAGAAGTTGAAATAAAACTGCCACCACTGAAAGGTAGAACACCAAGATTAGCGGAGCGGCTTACTTTTGGTGTTTATCAGTCAATGTATAATTTGAAATTAGCACTCTTTAGTTTTTTTTAAACCTTAATGAAATTCATTTTGTAATTTTTTAGACTGACCATTTTCTTTCTTAATTTTATAGCCGAAAAAAAAGCTTTAATGTTCCCCTATTCACTTTTCTTTTTCTTCTGTCCAGTGGCCAAGCGTAAGCCAGAGACAACCGAGCCAGTGCCGGGGTGGCCCAGATTTCGCACTCTTGACCACTTGGATAGAGGCATCCAGGTGGAAAAATGGCGGAGTATTTCTAATTGTCTTTTTCAAGGATGGTATTGAATGAGTTACTTTTGCTTTGGCAGGCTCAGCAACTTCTTATCGCTTGAATCAATTCCTGGAGAATTAAAAAATTCAAAATCAGCCAATCGTGGGCCAGTCTCCTATCTATATATTGGACTGAAAATCAATATTGAAGATCGAAACGTAAATATTGATATTGCAAACGATATTCGGAAATTTCTGTTTTTCCAGCTTTTTTGAACATCTACCAGGTAATATCCAATAAAAAATTCCATAATACGAAAAGTTCTCGCCCTCCCCCTCCCTACGCCCATGCCTGTCATTGTTACATTCTGTTGATGTTTCAAAGTTAATTTTGAAATTTTTTTCGTTGAAAAGTAAGACTTGAAAATTTTTTATAGTGTTTTGTCGTGGTTTACCTTCTCACTCTTACATTCTGTTGATGTTTCAATGCTCATTTTGGAATTTTTTCATTAAAATGTAAGACTAGGAATATTTTGGCTGTATTGTGTCGCGGTTGTTACTGTTACATTCTGTTGATGTTCCAAAGTTCATTTTGGAATTTTTCCTTGAAATGTAAGACTTGAAATTTTTATTGTAGCGTTTTGATGTGGTTTACCAAATCATTGTTACATTCTGTATATGTTTTAAAGTTCATTTTGGAATTTTTTCATTGAATAGTAAGACTTGGAATATTTTCATAGTGTTGTGATGTAGTATACTTTTACAATGTTTCATTCTGATGATGTTTCAAAGTTCATTTTGGAATTTTTTCGTTGAAATGTAAGACTTGAAATGTTTTTATAGTGTTGTGTCGTGGTTTACCTTCTCACTGTTACATTCTGTTGATGTTTCAATGTTTATTTTGGAATTTTTTCATTGAAATGTAAGATTTGGAATATTTTTTTTCTGTAGTGTCGCAGTTGTCTCTGTTAAATTCTATTGATGTTTCATAATTCATTTTGGAATTTTTCCTTAAAATGTAAGACTTGGAGTATTTTTGTAGTATTTTGATGTGGTTTACCTTATCAATGTTACATTCTGTTGATGTTTCAACATTCATTTAATTTTTTCGTTGCAATGTAAGACTTGAATTATTTTTATAGTGTAATGTCGTGGTTTACCTTGTCACTGTTACACTCTGTTGATGTTTCAAAGTTTATTTTGGAATTTATTCGTTGAAATGTAACACTCGAATATTTTTGTAGAGTTGTGTCGTGGTTTACCTAGTCACTGTTACATTCTTTTGATGTTTCAAAGTTCATTTTGGAATTTTTCATTGAAATGTAAGACTTTAAATATTTTTATAGTGATGGGATGTGGTTTACCTTGTCAATGTTAGATTCTGCTGATGTTTCCAAATATATTTTGGAATTTTGTCGTTGAAATGGAAGACTTGTAATATTTTTGTAGTGTTGTGTCGGGGTTTACCTTGTCACTTTTACATTCTGTTGATGTTTCAATGGTCATTTTGGAATTTTTTCATTGAAATGTAAGATTTGGAATATTTTTGTTTTCTTGTGTTGCAGTTGTCACTGTTAAATTCTATTGATGTTTCAAAGTTCATTTTGGAATTTTTTCTTGAAATGCAAGACTTGGAGTATTTTTGTAGTGTTTTGATGTGGTTTACCTTATCACTGTTACATTCTGTTGGTTTTTCAAAATTCATTTAATTTTTTCGTTGAAATGTAAGACTTGGAATATTTTTTTAGTGTTGTGTCATGGTTTACCTTGTCACTGTTGCATTCTGTTGATGTTTCAATGTTCATTTTGGAATTTTTCATTGAAAAGTAAGACTTGGAATGTTACTGTTACATTCTGTTGATGTTTCAAAGTACATTTTGGAATTTTTCCTTGAAATGTAAGACTTGGGATATTTGTGTAGCGTTTTGATGTGGTTTACCATATCATTGTTACATTCTGTTTATGTTTCAAAGTTCATTTTTGAATATTTTCGTTTAAATGTAAGACTTGGAATATTTTATAGTGTCTTGTCAGGGTTTACCTTGTCACTGTTACATTCTGTTGATGTTTCAAAGTTCATTTTGAATCTTTTCGTTGAAATATAAGACTTGTAATATGTTTGTAGTTTTGCCTCATGGCTTACCTTGTCACTGTTAAATTCTTTTGACGTTTCAAAGCTCATTTTGGATTTTTTCGTTGAAATTTAAGACTTGGAATATTTTATATTGTTGTGTCGTGATTTACCTTGTCACTGTTACATTTTGTTGATGTTTCAAAGTTCATTTAGGAATTTTTTCTTTGAAATGTAAGATTTCGAATATTTTTGTAGTGTTGTGTCGTGGTTTACCTTGTCATAGTTACATTCTAAAATATTTCAAAGTTCATTTGGAATTTATTCGTTGCGTAGCGCGCGCTAGGTGAGCGTAAATAAACCTAACCTTTTCATCATTAAGTTTAGCCTTGGAAAAGAACCATTATTCTATTATTCCCCTTTCGATTTTGCTCAGATCAAACCTTAGATCCTAAAAGAGTCATCACCCTAATTGGGAACCATGTAATCCATCCCCCTTCGATCCGTAAAAATAATAAAAATATGAAAAATAAGGCTTAAAATGAGTAAAGTTCAAACTCTGTGACTTAAAACTCTCAAAACATTGGTCCTAGATGGTGTCGGTGTCGCAGTGCGAATATGCTCTCATTTTTGAATTTTATAAGCCTTGGATCTATTAAACTCCTGGAAAATAATGTAAAATGTGCAAAAATATTAAAAGACTGAAAATAATCTCTTAAAAATCTCAAAACATTGGTCCCCTAAGCCCTAGAAAATATTAAAAATATAAAAAAAATGTTAAAATATGGTAAATAATTGTTTAAAATCGACAAGTTCTAGGATAACCTTATTCAAAATCGCCTCCTAGACAAATATTTGAAAATTAAATTTTCATAGTATAGCCCTTTTTTCAAGATAGCTAGAAGTAGGTCAAGTGGAATCTTTACTAATAGTTTGCGTAATTTGTCTTTTTAGGTCACGGGAAACTTTTAAAATTACAACATTCTAAATTGCCATATTTGATATTGTTAAGTAAAAATCAAAATCGAATGTTTAATTCGTTCGCCCTTCCAACTCTCAAGGATGGGGTCTGAGGACATTTTTGACAACTTTTTCTTACATTTATATATATTTTAGAGCCACTATTCCCTCATACATGCTTAGTTGATATGCAGATAATATTGCAAGCCTCTCTCTCTTTAAATAAATATTGACCATACTCTTCGTTTGGTATTTGTGTATTATACCAACCACACTTATACATTTAAAATTCCCACGTTAAATATATTTGGAATCTAAATAAAAAATCCCTAAAATCAAAAAAAAAAAAAAAATATGTATCTTTTACCATTCAATGGACTT
Source organism: Artemia sp. Qi Xiang Cuo (assembly GCF_049724085.1). Classification (NCBI taxonomy): domain Eukaryota; kingdom Metazoa; phylum Arthropoda; class Branchiopoda; order Anostraca; family Artemiidae; genus Artemia; species Artemia sp. Qi Xiang Cuo. The sequence continues at coordinate 31,424,255 of NC_142811.1, forward strand.
ACCATTCCCTGAGATTTATCCCATAGTTGATAAAACAGTTAATATTTTAACCCTTTTCTCTTTTTAGAATAATTATTTGCAATTTTTTGTGCACGTAAGAATTTCTTGTCAAAATTCCTTTGAAGAAATATCTGTAATTTTTCACTTGAGTTCTAACGCCCTCTCTAAGGTAGGTCAAAATTCCTTTCTCTTGGCTTAGTCTTCCATTATCGTCAAAGGCCATTTTTAGATATAGGTTCAGAGGTGTTGTCCTGGGTCTACTCCAATTGTCTTCCAAATATCTATACATAACTTTTTGCATGGAAGAATAAAGTGAGCAAAAACAAAGTAAGGAAACAAAGACTTGTTTCGTGATAGCGAAAGTAGTAGTTCATTGATCCCCACAGAATCCAAGTGCCTTGGGGTTTAATCATTGTGCAACTAACATTCAAGGTCAGAAAAATCAATTATGCAAGAGTTCATTGACTCAAATAGTTACATAGCTGGTTTCTTTCGCCTAGGACTAGCGGAAAGAGTTGTAAGACCATCTGAATTCATTGCGGGAAGGAGTAATAAATATATCAGTGTCTATTGCATGCAAATGAAGCGTTGAAATTGTTATGCAACTCAGCTTGTAAAATATTACATGTTTGTTAATAGCATCATAAAAAATTGAATGTTTTTCATTCTTTCCATAAAATGATTCATCATGTTTTCTCTTGACATGACACTTATTCCGTTTCCGGGTCATACATAACTTTTAGCACGGTTCTAGTTACATATTCAATATTTGTTTTGTCATTGATATTATTCAGCTCATTAGAAATAAAGTTCTTCATGACATTTGTTTTAACTTCGACATGTTTTTTTTCTTTGTGACGTTTTTTAACTTAGAGATGTTTTTTTTTAACTCCGAGACGTTTTTGTTTTAACTTCGAGACGTTTTTTTCTTCGAGATTTTTTTTTATTTCAATCCCACTGCTCCAGCTGTCCCACAAAGGTATAAAAGTTTAATGAAAGACAGAATTTATTGGATTGAAAAATCATCTTGTGGTGTTGTATTTGAAGGAGCATTTATGTTATTGTCTATGGAACACGAAGAAATTGACTGTTATCATTGGAAAGTGAACTATAATGTGTTCGAGTATGATAAAACCTTGTGGAGTATTACATTACGCTATATGAATAGACTGGAATTCTATGACAGAATAATTACAGCACATAATAAAAGTGGTAAAAAACTGAGAACTGTTCAGGAAGAATTCAGAGAAGTATGCAATTTTTCGGGGTTGAAGCACTTTACGTAAAGGATAACGTACCTACGGATGAAGTTTTAATTCAAAGCTGTGACCCTAAAATTCTACTTTTCAATGTAGAAGAATCTAAAAGTCCTAAACTTGAAGGGGCTTATCACCGTCCCGAATACGCGGTTAGGTTCTTCACGCAGTGGTTACCTAGAGACATACCTTATCGCGATAAGTGCATAAGACACGGTAAAAACTATTCTATATCATGGGATCCTCGTTTGTGGATGTTTAACAGTGGACTTCAAGTATTATTTTTATGTAAATATGCGTTTTTTCAAAAATAAATTATTTTTTAATATGTTTAAGCAATAAATGTCTTTAACCTTAACCCGTCTTTATTCTGGATATTCTGGATTCTGGATTATTAAATTTTAGGAGAACGAACCGCCATTTCAGAGAAATGATTCAGGTTGCCTGTTACAAGAAGCAATCTCTCTGCTAGTTTCAAACTAAGCTATGATGGATGAAAATATTGAAATAAAAATATCTTTTTACTGTGATTGTAGCATCTGTAAAGGCTGTTATAATGATTTCACCAATTTTATTAGGTCTAATGCAGCCAATTTAGAACACGTGGACAGTCAAAATCATAAGCAGACAAAACAACTAGTCTTGCTCACGAGGAGCAAGACAAAAGATTGAAAAGAGCAGTCCCCCTACAGGAATTCTTCACGTTTTTTGAGAAATGACAGAGAAGCTTCATATAAAAGAAAAAAGACATGCAAAAAATTCATCATCGTTGCATGAAGTTTTTGGTTGGTGGTAATTCACCAATGATGGTTGAATCATTGGATAATCATCTTAACTTTAAAACATCTTATTTTTTTAAGTTAAGATGAAATAATTCAAGAAAGAGTGCGTTCATGATCAAGTTGACAAGGACAAATAATTGAAGTATGAAAAAAGTACTAGTGGTAACACTATTGGAAATGTATGTGTGCGTTGGCATAACAGTAAGAGATTAGATTCCATTGGAATATCAAAAAAATTCAACCCTTATGAAGGTGGATATGCGAGAGTAACATTTCCAGAGATGATAGCTTTCAAAGAGAATGCAAGCCTGAAACTGATAGTTGATGACGAGGGGCAAATTCTGGCTTATGTTTCTGGTAACAAGTTACCTTTTGATAGATCCTATCGCCATTTTTATGGTATTGGCATTCAACCGAAGAAAACGGAAAAAAAGAGTCTACTGCTCCACCAATTTTTTACTATGATATCCTAGAAGAAAATACTATTTTACTACTCCAAGTTCTGCCATCCATTTTGATTAAGATATAGAGTGCAGCACAACTGATTTTTTTTACCTCCATCCTGGAACCTGCAGCCAACCTAAAATCACACCCTTTTTTTCAAATAACTGCATTCAAGTTAGGTTCATTTAGGTTCACTAAGCATAGCGCGCCACGCTAAGTGAACCTGAAGGAACCTAACTTAAGCGCAGTTAATATAAAAAATTAATTGTGCTGCCATCTATATCAAAATTCGAATAGATATGACTATATCTCTATAAATATAAATTAATAAATGGCAGCAATAGAGATCACAATAGGCCTCAATAAACCCCACTTCAATGCAGTTGAAAAAAGGTGTGATTGTAGGTTGGCTGCAGGTACCCAGATGGAGGTAAGAAATCAGTTGTGCTTCTGTCTATATTTAAATCGGAATAGATGACAGCACTTGGCTTAGTAAAAAAATGTTCACTAATGTTTACAACAAGGATGATGACTTTTTGTATATCCTTTTTTTATGTGAAGCTTCTCTGTCATTCCTCAAAGAAAGTAAAGAATTCCTATAGGGGGGCTCTTCTCAAGATTTTTGTTGTGCTTTCAAATTTTGTTGGGGTGCTAAGAGTGTACTTTCTTCTACTAGTTTCTTATTTGACCAATCTAAAACTGAGTTTCTCTCCATTCTAGTCGTTTTCATTTCATTCAATATTTTTTTCCTCATATCTTCCAGATTCTGCTCATGATTTCCAGTGTCCACGTGTTCTAAATTGGCTGAATTAGACTCATAAGAATTAGTGAAATCATGATTTTATTTCAGTATTTTCATCCATCATAGCTTAACTTGAAACTATCAGAGCGATTACATGTCTCTGAAATGACAATGGGCTCTCCTGTAATCAGAGGCAACGCTGTGTGTATGTATGTATGTGGGTGTGTGTATGTGTATGTGTGTGTGTGTCTGTGTGTGTGTGTGTGTGTGTGCGTGCGTGTGAGTGTATGTGAGTGCGTATGACTGTGTGAGTGTGTGGAAGAGCGTATAAGTGTATGTGTGTATGTGTGTGTGTATGTGTATCTGTGTCTCTGTTTGTCTGTTTCTGTTTGTGTCTCGGTGTTTGTGTGTTGGTGTTTGTTTGTGTTTCTGTGTGTGAGTGTGTGTGTGTGGCTGTTTGTCTCGGTCGTTCAGAGTTGGTTGCTGAGTGACATTCTGTCTGTGTGTTTCTGTGTGGGTGTGTGTGTGTGTGTGTGTGTGGGTCTGGGTCGGTGTGTATATGTGTGTTTGTGTCTGTCTGTGTGTCTGTCTGTATGTGTTTTTGTGTGTTTGTGGGTGTGTGTGTGTGTGTGTGTGTGTATGTGTGTGTATGTGTGTGTGTATGTGTGTGTATGTATATGTGAGTGTGTATGTGTGTGTATGTATATGTATGTGTATATGTGTGTGTGTGTGTGTGTGTGTGTGTGTGTGTGTGTGTGTGTGTGTGTGTGTGTGTGTGTGTGTGTGTGTGTGTGTGTGTGTGTGTGTGTGTGTGTGTGTGTGTGTGTGTGTGTGTGTGTGTGTGTGTGTGTGTGTGTGTGTGTGTGTGTGTGTGTGTGTGTGTGTGTGTGTGTGTGTGTGTGTGTGTGTGTGTGTGTGTGTGTGTGTGTGTGTGTGTGTGTGTGTGTGTGTGTGTGTGTGTGTGTGTGTGTGTGTGTGTGTGTGTGTGTGTGTGTGTGTGTGTGTGTGTGTGTGTGTGTGTGTGTGTGTGTGTGTGTGTGTGTGTGTGTGTGTGTGTGTGTGTGTGTGTGTGTGTGTGTGTGTGTGTGTGTGTGTGTGTGTGTGTGTGTGTGTGTGTGTGTGTGTGTGTGTGTGTGTGTGTGTGTGTGTGTGTGTGTGTGTGTGTGTGTGTGTGTGTGTGTGTGTGTGTGTGTGTGTGTGTGTGTGTGTGTGTGTGTGTGTGTGTGTGTGTGTGTGTGTGTGTGTGTGTGTGTGTGTGTGTGTGTGTGTGTGTGTGTGTGTGTGTGTGTGTGTGTGTGTGTGTGTGTGTGTGTGTGTGTGTGTGTGTGTGTGTGTGTGTGTGTGTGTGTGTGTGTGTGTGTGTGTGTGTGTGTGTGTGTGTGTGTGTGTGTGTGTGTGTGTGTGTGTGTGTGTGTGTGTGTGTGTGTGTGTGTGTGTGTGTGTGTGTGTGTGTGTGTGTGTGTGTGTGTAACAGGCAACCTGAATCATTTCTCTGAAATGACGGTTCGTTCTCCTGAAATTTAATAATCCAGAATCCAGAATATCCAGAATAAAGACGGGTTAGTTTAAAGACATTTATTGCTTAAACATATTAAAAAGGAATTATTTTTTTGAAAAAACACATATTTACATCAAAAAAACACTTAAAGTTCACAATTAAACCTCCAGAAATGAGGATACTGTAATATAGAATAGTTTTTACCATGTCTTATGGACTTATCACGATCAGGTATGTCCCTCGGTATCCACTGCGTGAAGAACCTAACCGCGTATTCGGGACGGTGATAAGCCCCTTCAAGTTTAGGACTAACTGTCAGAGTGAATAAATGCTTTATCAACATCCTTTATCGGATTTGTCGGATATAATTGACAAAATCTAAGCATCAGAGTGATTAAAATCTAAATATCAGTGATTAAATTAAATATCAACATCCCTTTCTCGGATACATGGGATAAAATTGACAAAATTGACAAAAGTATAAGAGTGAATAAATGCTTTATCAACATCCTTTAAATGCATTATCAACATAATTTGTCGGGTATATAGGATAAAATTGACAAAATCTAAGTATCAGATTGATTAAATTCTATATCAACATCCATTTCTGGAATACATGGGATAAAATTGAAAAATCTAAGTATTAGAGTGAATATTTTCTTTATTAACATCTTTTGTCAGATAAACGAATATAATTGACAAAATCTAAATATCAGAGTAAATAAATGCTTTATTAGCATCCTTTGTCGGATATTTTGGATAAAATTGACCAAATCTAAGTGTCAGAGTGAATAAATTTTTTTTATCAACCCGTTTTGTCAAAATTTAAGCATCAGAGTGAATATATGCTTTATCAGCATCCTTTGTCGGGCATATCAGATAAAATTGACAATATCTAAGTATCAGGTTGACTAAATTCTATATCAACATCCTTTTCTCGGGTACATGGGATAAAATTGACAAAATCTAAGTATCAGCGTGAATAGTTTATTTTTTATCAAGATCTTTTATCAGTTACAACGATTAGAATTGACAAAATCTAAAATATCAGATTGATTAAATTCTATGTCAGCATCCTTTGTCGGATATGCTGGTTAAAATTGACAAAACTGAAGTGTCAGAGTGACTAAAATCTAAATATCAGAGTGATTAAATTCAATATCAACATCCCTTTCTCGGATACATGGGATAAAATTGACAAAATTGACAAAAGTATCAGAGTGAATAAATGCTTTGTTAACATCCTTTAAATGCATTATCAACATAATTTGTCGGGTATATAGGATAAAATTGACAAAATCTAAGTATCAGATTGAATAAGTGCTTTATCAACATCATTTGTCGAATATGTCGGATAAAATAGACAAAATCCCTTTCTCGGATACAGGGGGTAAAATTGACAAAATTTAAATACCAGAGTGAATAAATTCATTATTAACATCATTTGTCGGCTATATCGGATAAAATGGACAAATATCTAAGTATCAGATTGATTAAATTCTATATCAACATCCCTTTCTCGAATACATGGGATAAAATTGACAAAATCTAAGTATCAGAGTTATTAAATTCTATATCAGCATCCATTTCTCGGATAAATGGGATAAAATTGACAAATTTTAAGTATCAGAGTGAATAAATGCTTTATCAACATCCCTTAAATAAATTATCAACATCACATCACAGATACATCAGATAAAATTGACAAAATCTAAGTACCAGAAAGAATAAATTTGTTTTCAAATTTTTTATCGGATACATAAAATAACAGTCATAAAATCCAAGTTCTATTCATTTTGACTTCATGCCTTGTTACGTTGAATTTAGGTTAGACCAGTTATAGAAGGCAGCACAGCCGCTCAGACACACAGTCATAGTCAGAGAGATATTCAAAAAGTTGAGTTAATTTAGGTTCACTTAGAGTGACGCCCTGACTTGGAGTGGTCAGACACACAGTCATAGTGAGAAAGATATCCAAAAAGTTGGGTTGATCTAGGTTCGTTTAGAGTGGCGCGCGGCGCCACTCTAAAATCTTTGAAAACGAATTTATTCTTTCTGGTACTTAGATTTTGTCAATTTTATCTGATGTATCTGTCATGTGATATTGATAATTCATCTAAGGGATATTGATAAAGAAATTATTTACTCTTATACTTAAAATATTTAAATTTTCTCCCATTTATCCGAGAAATAGATGTTTATATAGAATTTAATCGCTCTTATACTTAGATTGTCTTAGGTCTATTACATGTATCGACAAAGGTATGTTGATATAGAATTTAATCAATCTGATACTTATATATTTGTCAGAATTATCCGATATAGCCGACAAATGATGTTAATAATGCATTTATCCAAGAAAGGGATGCATTTATCCCCTGCATCCAAGAAAGGGATGTTGATAAAGCATTTATTCAATCTGATACTTAGATTTTGTCAATTTTATCATATATACCCGACAAAGGATGTTGATAATGAATTTTTTCACTCTGGTATTTAGATTTTGTCAATTTTATCCGCCATATTCAACAAATGATGTTGATAAAGCATTTATTCAATCTGATACTTAGATTTTGTCGTTTTTATCCGATGCATCTGACAGAGGAAGTTCATAAAAAAAAAATTAGTCACTCTAACACTTAGATTTTGTCAATTTTATATGACATATCTGACAAAGGATGTTGATAAAGCATTTATTTGCACTGATACTTAGATTTTGTCAATTTTATTCAACTTATCCGACAAAGGATGCTAATAAAGCATTTATTCACTCTGATATTTAGATTTTGTGAATTATAATCGTTGTAACTGATAAAAGATGTTGATAAAAAATAAATTATTCACGCTGATACTTAGATTTTGTCAATTTTATCCCATATACCCGAGAAAAGGATGTTGATATAGGATTTAATCAATCTGATACTTAGATTTTGTCAATTTTATCTGATATACCCGACAAAGGATACTTAAAGGATTTAAAAGATCTTAATAAAGCATTTATTCACTCTGATCCTAAGATTTTGTCAATTGTATCCCATCTATCCGAGAAACGGATGTTGATATGGAATTTAATCACACTGATACTTAGATTTTTTCAATTTTATCCAACGTATCTGACAAAGGCTGTTGATAATGAATTTATTCACTCTGACTGAGATTTTGTCAATTTTATCCGATGTAACTGGCACAGGGTTTTGATAAAAAAATTATTCACTCTGACGATTCGATTTTGTCAATTATATTCGTTGCATCTGATAAAAGCTGTTGATAATGAATTTATTTACTCTGATAGTTAAATTTGTCAATTTTATCTGACGTAACCGACAAAGGATGATGATAATGAATTTATTCATTCTAATACACAGATTATGTTATCTGATGTATCAGACAAAGGGAAGTTGATAAAGAATTTATCCACTCTAATATATAGATTTTTACAATGTTATCCAACGTATCCGAGGAAGGATGTTGATAAAGAATTTATTCAAACTGATACCTAGATTTAGTCAATTTTATCCAACTTATCTGACAAAAGATGTTGATAGAAAAAATTTATTCACTCTGATACTTAGCTTTTGTCAATTATATTCGTTGTATCTGACAAAAGATGGTGATCCGAGAAAGGGATGTTGATATAGAATTTAACCACTCTGATACTTATATTTTAAATTGCCATATTTGATATTGTTAAGTAAAAATCAAAATCGAATGTTTAATTCGTTCGCCCTTCCAACTCTCAAAGGATGGGGTCTGAGGACATTTTTGATAACTTTTTCTTACATTTATATATCTTTTAGAGCCACTATTCCCTCATATATGCTTAGTTGATATGCATATAATATTGCAAGCCTCTCTCTCTGTAAATAAATATTGACCATACTCTTCGTTTGGTATTTGTGTAGTATACCGACCACACATATACATTTAAAATTTCTACGTTAAATATATTCGGAATCTAAATAAAAAAATCCCTCAAATCAAAAAAATAAAAAATAATATGTATCTGTTTATGGAGTTAACATTCCCTGAGATTTATCGCAAAGTTGATAAAACAGTTAATATTTTAACCCTTTTCTCTTTTTAGAATAGTTATTTCCAATTCTATGTGCACGTAAGAATCTCTTGTCAAAATTCCTTTGAAGAAATATCTGTAATTTTTCACTTGAATTCTAACGCCCTCTCTAAGGTACGTCAAAATTCCTTTCTCTTGGCTTAGTCTTCCATTATCTTCAAAGGCTATTTTTAGATATAGGTTCAGAGGTTTTGTCTTGGGTCTACTCCAATTTTCTTCCAGATATCTATACATAACTTTTTGCGTGGAAGAATAAAGTAAGCAAAAACAAAGTAAGGAAACAAAGACTGTTTCGTGATAGCGAAAGTAGTAGTTCATTGATCCCCACGGAATCCTAGTGCCTTGGGGTTTAATCATTGTGCAACTAACATTCAAGGTCAGAAAAATCGATTGTGCAAGAGTTCATTGACTCAAATAGTTACACAGCTGGTTTCTTTCTCCTAGGACTAGCGGGAAGAGTCGTAAAACCACCTGAATTCATTGCGGGAAGGAGTCATAAAACTATCAGTGTCTATTGCATGCAAATGAAGCGTTGAAATTGTTATGCAACTCAGCTTGTAAAATATTACATGTTTGTTAATAGCATCATAAAAAATTGAATGTTTTGAATTCTTTCTATAAAATGATGCATCATCTTTTCTCTTGACATGACCCTTATTCCGTTTCCGGGTCGTACACAACTTTTAGCACGGTTCTAGTTACATATTCAATATTTGTTTTGTCATTGATATTATTCAGCTCATTAGAAATAAAGTTATTTACGACATTTTTTAACTTCGACATGTTTTTTTTCTTTGGGATGTTTTTTTAACTTAGAGCTGTTTTTTTTTAACTCTAAGACGTTTTTGTTTTAACTTCGAGAAGTTTTTTTCTTAGAGATTTTTTTTTTTTTTTCAATCCCACTGCTCCAGCTGTCCCAAAATGGTATAAAAGTTTAATGAAAGACAGAATTTATTGGATTGAAAAATCATCTTGTGGTGTTGTATTTGAAGGAGCATTTATGTTATTGTCTATGGAACACGAAGAAATTGACTGTTATCATTGGAAAGTGAACTATAATGTGTTTGAGTGTGATAAAAGCTTGTGGAGTAATACATTACGCCACACGAACAGACTGGAATTCTATGCCCGAGTGATTAAACCATATAATAAAAGCGGTAAAGAACTGAGAACTGTTCAGGAAGAATTCAGAGAAGTATGCAATTTTTCGGGGTTGAAGCACTTTACGTAAAGGATAACGTACCTACAAATGAAGTTTTAATTCAAAGCTGTGACCCTAAAATTCTACTTTTCAATTCACTCTAAGACATACCCTAAAATTCCCTCTAACACTTAGATTTTGTCAATTTTATCCTATGTATCCGAGAAAAGGAAGAAGTGAAGAAAAGGAATATCCGAGAAATGTTGATATAGAATTTAATCACTCTGATACTTAGATTTTGTCAATTTTATCGGACTTATCCGGTAAAGGATGTTGTTAAAGCATTTATTCACTCTGATATTTAGATTTTGTCAAATTTTATTCGATGTATCTGACAAAGGATGTTGATAAAAAAAATTATTCACTCTAACACTTAGATTCTGTCAATTTTACCCCATTTATTCGAGAAAGGGATGTTGATAAAGAATTTAATCAATCCGATACTTAGATTTTGTCAGTTTTATCCGATATAGCCAACAAATGATGTTGATAATGCATTTAAAGGATCTTGATAAAGCATTTATTCACTCTGATACTTAGATTTTGTCAATTTTATCCCATCTATCCGAGAAACGGATGTTGATATGGAATTTAATCACTCTGATACTTATATATTGTCAATTTTATCTGACATATCCGACAAAGGATGTTGATAATGAGTTTGTTCACTTTGACAGTTAGATTTTGTCAAATTTATCCGATGTAACTGGCACAGGATGTTGATAAAAAAAATTCTTCACTCTGACGATTCGATTTTGTCAATTATATTCGTTGTATCCACTTTAATACATAGATTTTGACAATGTTATCCAACGTATCCGACAAAAGATTTTGATAGAGAATTTATTCAATCTGATACTTAGATTGAGTAAATTTTATCCGATGTATCTGACAAAAGATGTTGATAGAAAAAATTTATTCACATCTGATACTCAGATTTTGTCAATTATATTCGTTGTATCTGACAAAAGATGGTGATAAAAAAAGTTGTTCACTCTGATACTTAGATTTTGTCAATTTTATCCTATGTATCCGAGAAAGGAATGTTGATATAGAATTTATTTACTTTTATACTTAGATTTTATCCGAGATATCCGACAAAGGATGCTGATAAAGCATTTAATCACTCTGATACTTAGATTTTGTCAATTATATTTGGTTTATTTGACAAAAAATGTTGATAAAAAAAAATTATTCACTCTGACACTTAGCTTTTGTCAATTTTAACCAGCATATCCGACAAAGGATGCTGACATAGAATTTAATCAATCTGATATTTTAGATTTTGTCAATTATATTCGTTTTATCTGACAAAAGATGTTGATAGAAAAAAAAACTATTCACTCTGACACTTAGATTTTGTCAATTTTATCCCTTGTATCAAAGAAAGGAATGTTGATATAGAATTTAATCACTCTGATACTTAGATTTTATCTCATATATCCAACAGAGGCTGTTGATAAAGCATTTAAGCACTCTGATACTTAGATTTTCTCAATTGTATCTGATGTATTTGACGAAAGATGTTGATAAAAAATTTTATTCACTCTGACACTAAGCTTTTGTCAATTTTATCCCATGTATTCAAGAAATGGATGTTGACATAGAATTTAATCAATCTGATTTTTAGATTTGTCAATTTTATCCGATATGCCCGACAAATGATGTTGATTCTGCATTTATTGACTCTGATACTTAGATTTTGTCAATTATATTTGATGTATCTTACAAAAGGTGTTGATAAAAAAAATTTATTCACTATGACACTTAGATTTTGTCAATGTTATCCAACATATCTGACAAAGGATGCTGATTTAGCATTTATTCACTCTGATACTTAGATTTTGTCAACTATATTCGTTGTATCTGACAAAAGATGTGAATAAAAAAATTATTCACTCTGACGCTTAGCTTTTGTCAATTTTATCTATTGTATTCAAGAAACGAATATTGAGATAGAATTTAATCATTCTGATCTTAGTTTTTGTCAATTTTATCTGGTATAACCAACAAATGATGATGATAAAGCATTTATTCACTCTGATACTTAGATTTAGTAAATTTTATCCCATGTATCTGAGAAAGGGATGTTGATATCGAATTTAATCAATCTGATACTTAGATTTTAATTACTATGATACTTAGATTTTTTTAATTTTGTCCAACATATACGATGAAGTATGTTGATAAATTATTTGTTAACTTTTAAACTTACATTTCGTCAGTTCTACTCAATGTATTTAACAAAGAATGTTGATGACAGCAAGTTCAATTACTCAAAAATGTTAATAAGAATTCTTTCAATTTTTTCCAGAACCTCACGATTTGAAATTCTGTATTGTGTATCCTAAAGGTGAATTCAAGAAAGAACTTGTTACCTACTTACTTACAATTGTTTCATAATGACATCCAACAACTGATGTTAATAATGAATTTATTCATTCTGATACCTAGATATTGTCAATGTTATCCCATGTGTCTTACAATAGATGTATGCAAATTCCTATTCTTACATATCCGATGTTTTAATAGACATTCTAAACGTTTGATATGCTAGCTTACTCTAAAAATAATGAACACATAACAATGTAATGCATAATATATTTTTAATGAAATAATGCTATGTTGAATATCAATATAAAATATATTATGATACATTATTAATATCAATGATCAACTTTGGACATTTTGAATCCGTTCCATAAAATAGTTCACCATGTTCTCTCTTGATATTGTAGTTATTGTCTTCTCTTAGTCCGTTATCAGTAGGATAATCATTATTCCATTTTGAGTCATACAGAATTTTTACTGGATTGTCATCGACATGCTCAATATGCTATTCGTCTTTGGTATTATTTGGTTCATTGACTGTTTGATCAATGGCAGTAACGTTTGCTGGTACTTTATTTTCATCGATTCATCTTTATATTCCATAGTGATATTTTCTACCAATGTCCTTTCGATTTTTCTTGCAATTTCGTTGTCTATTATAACATTACTATTGCACGGGAAGCAGTACCGACAAGTAAACAAGATACGGTTTATGTTATTAGTAGAAGAGTAGGCCTTTCTTTTTTTGATCTTCCGTTGAATACTAATACCCAAAAGCTGACGATAGGATGTACCAGTAGGTAATATGTTATCTGCAACAGTAGCAAGGAGTTATCCTCTATCATCAACGATTATTCTTATGTTGGAATTCTCTTTGAGAGCAATCATCTCTGGAAATCTCAATCTTGCATATCCACCAACATAAGAGTTGAATTTTTTCGGTACTCCAAAGAAATTTAATTCCTTACTTTCATGACAATGCTTGCATGCATACATTTCCAATAGTGCTACCACTTGTACTTGTTTCATAGTTTAAATACTTCTCCTTGTCGGCATTAAATGCTACAATAACATCGTCATGTGAACACACTTTATTAAAATGCTCCATCATCACCTTTTTTTAAAGATACGACTTATGTGTTTATCGTTCCACTGCGTAAAAAAATACTGATTTAATACATGCAATAAACTACATAGTGTCGATAACCCGCCAAAAATTACCAGCGGGAAAGCCGCACCGTGTCTCTGAGCAAGCATAGAGTTCAATTGCTAGAGCCGTAAGCATGCTTTATTTCATTTTAAGATACGTAAAAAAAAGTTGAATAATTTCGAAGTCAAAAAATTTTTTTTACTCCAATAGAAAAAAAAGTGCTACTACAAACATTATTATTCTAATAGTAAAGGTCATGACTAACACGTCTATACCATTCTCATTTTTGAGTTTGGAAAATATTAAATGTGATTTTTTTTTTGTTTTTAGTATGTTTCATCTCATTCGAAGACATGTAAAAAAAAGTTGAAAAAAATATATCATGTAAAAAAAACAAAAAAAAAATTAAAAAAAAAACTTCAAAAAAAATAAAAAAAAATAGGGGGAGGGGCCAAAAACATGGGGAGAGGGGGTGCCCTTCGAGTTTGGGGATAGGGGACCTTTGGGAGGTTGAGGTCTCTGGTGGTTAGGGTCGTTGGTGGTTATGATCCTTGATGGTTCGTACTCACATACACCTTACTACTTGATTTGCAAGGATTTCTAAGGTTTGTTCTGAATTTCATTATTAAAATTCTTTTATTGCCATCGAAATCTCTCTTAGTATCAACTTTATAGTATAATATAACGTTAAACTCTATTTTAAATTGACAACACTGTTCAAACACCACTTGTGTATTATACAGAACACATCGAAGAAGTAAAGCTAGGTCAACTCATAAGACCATTTTATCATCGCTAACCATTTCCATAGATCGATATTGTTCCAAATTTATAATAAATAAGCTATGAGTTAACAACCCCGAGGGGTTACCTTAACTGATAATCACCAATTCGCAAATGCTATACCCGTTTTTTGCAATTAGAGTTAGCTTTAGCAGCGACACATTCCTAACAAACTAGTCTTGACTAAAGCCAATCGTCCAATAATCAGTTTAACCCTTTTTTCTCCACCTTCATACGATCCAATTCGCAAATGCTATCTAGCTCTGTTTTTTTCCCTTTTATTCAATTAATATCGTTCGTATATTCCAATTCGCAAATGCTATACCCTTTTTTTGCAATTACAGTTGGCTTTAGCAACGACACATTCCTAACAAACTAGTCTGGATTAAAGGCAATTGTCCAATAATCAGTTTAACCCTTTTTTCTCCACCTTCATACGATCCAATTCGTAAATGCTATCTAGCTCTGTATTTTCCCCTATTATTCAACTGATATGGTTCGTATAGTCTAATTCGCAAATGCTAAACCATTTTTTTCTCCACCTTCATAAGATCCAATTCACAAATGCTATCTAGTGACACATTCCTAACAAACTAGTCTTGACTAAAGGCAATTGTCAAAAAAAATCAGAAACCAGTCTGATAGCACATACTTCAAAGAAATGGAACAGTGGATAATGAATGGGTGATAGACAGCTTTTCCTACAAAATCATTCCTAAACACGCAATTTGACAATTTCTAGTTTCTGGTTAAAAAAAATAAAAAAAAAACATATTATGATGAAAGTGTCTCAAAATTATTCAATTGATATCGTTCGTATAGTCCAATTCGCAAATGCTAAACCCATTTTTCTCCACCTTCATAAGATCAAATTCACAAATGCTATCTAGCGACACATTCCTAACAAACTAGTCTTGACTAAAGGCAATTGTCCACAAAATCAGAAACCAGTCTGATAGAACATATTTCAAAGAAATGGAACAGTGGATAATGAATGGGTGATAGACAGCTACAATTTCTAGTTTCTGATTTAAAAAAATAAAAAAAAAACATTATGATGAAAGTGTCTCAAAAACCAGTCTGCTTGCGTTATATAATCTCAATAAAACTTTCAAAACGTGTTTGTTCACTTTATAGGTATATAATATAAAAGGTTTGGTCGCTTTTTGCAATGTGCACGTCAAACTTCACTGCATATTCATGCCTCAGGCTTGTAGTCGTCAAATCAGCATATAAGTTACTACTAGCTGTATCTTTGAACAAAAGCCTAGACCTTGTTATTTCTAGGACATAAATTTGATACAAATTAAAGAAATGTACCATTTTATTCCCAACTTAATTTTCTTTTCATACATAATAGGCCTAATCAATGCCGTTGCTAGCCTGACCAATGCGTATTTATTATGTCTTATATTAACGGGGTTTCCCCTTCCTCAATGCCAAATAGTTTTTGTTTGTCTTAAGTTTTAATGTTGCTCCTTACTTCCAGTTGAAACAAATCTTGTTTTTTTTTATTTAATTTCTCATTGTTTTTCAAGTAATGCCAGGAAATCAAGCTTTCCTCCATGGAAAATTCCCTCTCCCATAGAAAGTTCCTCAAAGTAAATCTCTTCTGGCGTAAAATACCCCCCACCCACCCACCTGGGGAATACCCCTCTGACAATTCCATCCACGCAGAAAATCCCCTAGGGAATTTCTCACGGAAGTTTTCAAATCATGTCGGAAATGTCCCTCCATAGAAAATTTTTCACGGAAATGCCACCACGTAAAGTGTATTATTCAATGTCAAAATTCAAGTCATAACTCTTCATTTTTCCGAGAAAAAATACAGAATTACCGGACTGTGAACTGGTAACTTTTCAAATTTCAGGTGAACGCTCTACCACAAGGCTAAAAGAGGTATGCTGTATTTACGAATACTGAAGGTGGATAATACTTGCAAATTTCACAACTTGCAGCCCTTTCCCCAGGGGCTGTGGGAAGGCATGTTATCCCCAAACGCATACTTTTTGGACCAAACAGCTATTTGAACTAAACGGTTATCTCAAAATTCTTATCAGACGACTTTGAGGGAAGGGGGATGGGGGAGAGGGACTAATCTCCCTCGAGCCTTTTAGGTGACTTAAAAAGGGTACTAGAACTTTTAATTTCCCTTCAAATGGGCCTTTTATCGATCTCTTAGGGGCATTAGATCGCTGCAATTCCCCATACATCACACTAATTGCGGAACTTACATCTCTTTCCCAAGGACTATGTAGGGTCACATCATTGCTAAGAGCATAGTTATTGGACTTTTAACCTATGCTGAAAAAATGGCTAAAAATTCGGCTTGACGATTTTGGGAGAAGGGGCTTGGGGGCGGAGGGGCTCTAGAGGCCAACCATCTTTTTGGTTACTAAGGCTCTCTATTTTTCTCGGAAACACTATTTTTTTGAAAAGTTTATTTTTATTAATTTTAACCATAAAGTTAACAGTAGAAAGCTATCATTTTGAAACTTGGTTTTCATTTGCGAGTTCGTTGCCAAGACATTAAACGCACATAAAAAAGCTCATCAAAAAGCTTCTACCTTTCTTTTCAAATGTATGTCAATATTTACAAAAGTCTCACTTTGACATAACGTCATTGTTTGTTTGAATTGTCTCAGCTTTTTGGTATTGTGTACCTCGGTTGCCATGGTACCAGTTGCCTAGTAAGGAGAGAACCTTGTTACAGAATGGAAAAGAAATAGAATTTATTGCTGTAACAAGGTGCGAGGAAAAACATATTTTTGAGAAGAAAACTATTGGATCATCATCAGTTCAAGTTCTAAACTATTAATTTTTCACCCATAATCTTTACTGCTATGACAAAAATACACTTTAAAATGTTTATATAAACGGTCCTAAGTTCTTAAAAATATCTTCTATCTAAGATGTAAAAGATGTCAGGGGCGGATCCAGGGGGGCTTTTTTGTTTTTCTTTCACTCTTTTTTTAGAATAAATTTGTCAATTTGGTCAATAATTCCAACCATTGTCAAATTGCCCCCCCCCCCCAAGATTTCGCTCATTGGAACCCTTGTAATATTGGGCCTTCCCCTAGATTTTGTTCTGTGTCCACCCCTGAAAGATGTCTACGGTATCTAAATACATAAAACTCTTCTTGAAAAATCATGATAACTAAAATATATTGAACCATGGCTTGTCAATAATAACGTCAATATATATATATATATATATATATATATATATATATATATATATATATATATATATATATATATATATATATATATATATATATATATATATATATATATATATATATATATATATATATATATATATATATATATATATATATATATATATATATATATATATATATATATATATATATATATATATATATATTTTTATATATATATATATATATATATATATATATATATATATATATATATATATATATATATATATATATATATATATATATATATATATATATATATATATATATATATATATATATATATATATATATATATATATATATGTCCAAAAATGGGAAATGTCGACTTTCACCAGTGAATGTCAACAAACACCAAATACGCCAGGGAAAGATCAAATAATTCATTACATTCTTGTGCATTCGGACCCTCGCCGGTGTATATCGACAATCACAGGTATGCTCTGGTGAGTGTCTTAAAGATAGGAAAGAGCCCCAAGCCTTAGAACCCAATCCTAGGAGTATTCAAAAGAGAAGAAAAAAAAACAATTCAAACAAAGTTTGTAAAGAAAAGTTACTTTCTATGGATGAGACTGATTTTCAAGGAATTTTGCTGAGAGAAGCAGCTGCAGCTAATTCGAGAAGCGGTGGGCAAGGATATATACGCTGTCATGTTTTTTTCTCGAAAACAGCCTCACTTCTTTCTCAATTTTTTGGGAAAATTGACATTCTGGGAATTCCTGGCCTGAGAAAACAGTCTGCATAGGTCAAGAGTTTGAGAAAATTTGTTAAGAGCCTTAATTTTGAAAAAATTTCGTATGAGTACCGTCATATTTATGAGCACATTTCAAGAGAATAAATTACATCATTTCCACCCCCACCCCCCAACAAGTGTGATCGTATCGTTTTTAGAATCTATAACGCATGCAACATTACATAAGGAGCATAGCTAAGTATCAAATACCTGGTGTAATGTGTCTATTTACGAAAGGCGTTTTACTACTACTACTAACAACTCATCGCAGCACCAAGCTGCCTGAGGCCAACACAGATACGCACGCTCCTCCTCAACCCCAATCTATTCAAATCCTCCCTTTTTACACCCGCCCACGAAGTTCCCATTTCCTTTAAATCTTTCTTTATGACGTCTTCCAACCCCAGACGGGGACGACCTGCTTTCCGTTTAGCCCTAGATGGTTGGCCGAAAAGAACAATCTTCGGCAATCTGTCATCCTTCATCCGCACAATATGCCCAAACCACCTCAACCTTTCTTTCATTATAGACCTACAAAGCGGTATTGAACCACATTTTTCGTATAGCCTATTGATTGAAATACGGTCAGTCAGCCGGGTACTCAGAAGAATCCTTACGCAATTTCTCTGGAAAACATCTAGCAAATCTTCATCCGCTTTTCGGAGCGTCCATGCTTCACAGCCATATTTGACCACTGTCATCACTGTAACTTTTAAGATTCTAATCTTGGTTTGCAGACTTATCTTCCTATTCTTCCAGACTTTTTTTAACTGTGAAAAAACACCCTGAGCCTTGGCTATTCTATTTTTAAAATCTTCACTGCTCCCACCATCTTTACTAATAATACTACCAAGGTAAGTGAAGCTTCCCACCTGATCAATCTTTTCATTACCCAACGTCACCTTTTCATCTTCACTTATTCCTAGCCTTAGTGACTTAGTCTTCCTAACATTAATTTTCAAACCAATACTAGCACCCTGAACTCAAAAAACCTCTAAAACTTCATTCATTTTGCTCACACTTTCATATAGGATGCTTAAATCATCAGCATAATCCAAGTCTAGGAGACTTTTTCCTCCCCATTTGATACCGTGGTCTCCCATTGCAATTCCTGGGCTCCTTAAGACAAAGTCCGTCAAATCGATCCATACAAAAGGGGATAGAACACAATCCTGCTTAACTCCTGATTTAATACAAAACCAGCTGCTAACATCATTTCCTACTTTTACCGCTGCAGTGTTATTCTCGTACATAGCACTAATCACTTTAATGTATTTGTCTGGATAAAACCTTTACTAAAGCTCCTCTATCAACAGAATCGAACGCTTGCTCATAATCTATAAAACTGAGGACCAATGGTGTTTGAAAACTTAGGCACTTCTCAATTATTAACCTAAGAGTGAAAATTTGGCCAACACATCCTCTACCTTTTCTAAAACCACACTGCTCTTCTCTTAAAACTTTGTCTACGGCATCTCTCAGTCTAAAAAGTATCATATTACTAAGCAATTTGCTACCTACAGAGACCAGACTAATGCCTCGATAATTACCACACTTACTTTTATCACCTTTCTTATAAGGCGTTTTAATCGGATTCATAATACCTAGAGGACAAAAGGAATAACCAAGGCGATCAAATGTGACATGGCCAATTCGAGGAGCTAAGATAAAGGGTGTGGAAAAAATGTATGAAGTAATGATAAACGAAAATGAAGAACAAAGAGATAGTCGCGGTTAGAATACTTGCGACAGCGACAATTACAACGAATCAAAAGCAAAAGTGAAGAACAAAGAAATATCCGGTTAGAAGATAAGCGGCAGTGAGAATTAAAACGAGTCAAAAACAAAAGTAAAGAACAAAGAAATATGCGGTTACAAGACATGCGACAAGGAGGTACAGAACGAATTAAAAATAAAAGTGAAGAACGAAGACATATTCGGTTAATGCTTCCCTCTGAACGAAGGTTTCAACCTAATGCTCTATGTTGCTCCTGAGATATTGCTGGTACATCCTTTTGATAGTCGGCCCACTATTTCATTTAACATCCACTTGAACATTTCTTTAAAGCTTTTTTGCATGCGATTGGTCAATAGGGCATATCATCAATATCTAAAGAACAACTTAGAGAATTAAGTTTTAACTTTCAAAGCATGTTGATGTTGAACTAACCAAAAGCCACAATGTGTATGCTATTATTACTACTTCTACTACTACTGCTTTTACTACTGCTACTACAACTACTAATTCAAAACACGCAATGTTCATACATAATACCAAAAGCGGTTAGAGCATTAAGTTGAAACTTTTAGTATATGTCGGGAGGGATGTTTCAATAACCTACAGGCAATAAGTGCGTTCTTCTTCTAGTTTTACTGCTAGTCTACTACTTCAACAAAGGGTAAGGATATTAAGGTAAAATTTTCTGGAAGCGTTCAGGGGGATGTTGAACTAAATCTAATCGCACTATATGTATGCAGGTTACCAAGAGTAAGTATCAGCAATATCTCAGGAGCAGCTTAAAGTGTTAAGTTAAGACTTTCAGGGAATTTTGAGGCAACGTTGGCCAAATTAAGAAGCTTAGAGCCTTAATTTGAAACTTTCAGGACATGTTGAGGGTAAAGTTAATCCAACGAAAAGACACTATGTGCTTTCTACCACTACTACTACTACTAATACTACTACTTCTGTTACTAATGCTACTACTAATACTGCTAGTACTAGCACTACTGCTAAGGCTACTACAGTGAAAGTTTCAGGGAGTGTTGAGGGGGATTTTGAACTAAATCAGAACACAATGTATGCAAGCAGGTGCTGAAAAGAATAATTAGCAAAGTATCAGGAACTGCTAATGGTCAATTACCATTTTGGCTAGTTTTCCGTTCAATTTTTTTTGTATTTTGAAACTATTGCGCAAACTCCTCAATATTTGCATTTTTGTTAGAGATAGCCCAAGTTGTCATTTTATAGGTTACTTTGTGGTCTCTAATTGGACAATTTATAGTAAAATGCCCTGAAAAATTACATTTTAATGGATTAGTAGCATTCTGAACTAGAGTATCAAGTATTTCATTTTTTAGACAAGGCGGCTTCGCCTCCTATTTTGGCTTATGAGTTGCTCCATCTACCCTCCTGGTCAACAAAGTCATATGTTTTTCAGCCTTAGAATTTGAGATTCGACACGTCTCATTTTCGCGCAATCGGTCCTTAGGAAAATTGTTAATCCCACCCGATTGCCTATAAGTTGCTTGAGATACAACATCACTCTCTGGAATTCCACAGCGAGCTTTTATTAGACCTATCATGGTTTTTCTAGATTCTAGACAATCTCTCTCAAAGGCTTCCTCACGAACCCTTCTTTCTCTTTCTTCTGCCTCTTGACGGGCATCTCTAGCCCTTTCCTCCTCCTCAGTTCACTCCTTGTTTTTCCTGTCTGCTACCCTAAGTGCTTCTCTAGCCCTTTCGTCTGCTTCTCTATTCTTTTCAATCTGATATGTTTCCCGTATAACCTTTTTGAAGGAAGGTTTCAGTTTACCACAGATTGAATGGGAACAACCACCCATCGAGCTAGTTGGTCTCTGTGAGCCTGGAATTGGAAAATTGGCTTGCTCATATGGCATTATCTCTCTTCAAAATATGATTACATTTCCAACCAAGTACGAAAGTAAGCAGGATCTTCATCAGTAATGTCGCTTAATTAATCAATCATTAGTGGTAAGCTCAACAATTGCATCACCCCTCTTTATGAAGATACTGTCGATTTATGCAATGCGCTCCTTCTAAGCAGAGCCAGACTCGTTAAACTTTTATTTAGCAATAGGGTATTTGATTCTGTATTTCTCTGCGCAATTTTTGTAGGCTAATATATCGGCTGAATTCATTCATATCTTTGGAAACGCGTGTTTGATTCACTACCGTTATCCCTGTAATATCACATGTCTGTAGCTGCCACCAGTGTTTATTTCATGACACCAACGCTGACACCAGTACAAGTTCCTGGTGCCGCCAGTGTATGTGGCCCAGCGCCACTACTGCCCCTACAAATGATACTAGGGTATGGTATCGCAGCAGCGATGATGCGACGGAATCTACTGGTCTCTCCTTGTTAGTTTTCCCTCTTTTGGGCTCGCACGTGTCGTAATCAATTAACCAAGAGAGAATATTAAGAGGTTGATTATATATTTAATAATAACTAGGCCCAGGGTTTTAGCATTAAAATTAAAGAAAATGACATCAAGTTTACAAAAAGGGCATTAATCTGAAAAAGCATTGCCAACGACCCGCACATTGGACTAAATCAAAATATATACTATATGTATTTAGGTTATCAAAATGGCTTCTAAGCAATGTCTTAAAGTATTAATTTAAAACTATCAGGTCATGTGAGGGGATGTTGAACTAACAGAAATGAATGATACTACTGCTACTACTACTAGACCTGTCAATACACCCACTAATGCTATTGCTACTGCCACTACTAATATGTCTAATGAGAAGGGAATTATGGTAAAAACTCTCAGGGAAGTATATACCAGGGTTCCATTTCTGAGCCTTTACGTTCCTTCCGGTTTTTCTGTTAGGTAAACAGGTCATTACACTCTTTGCCAAGAGATTAAACCAGTATTGTCTATAACTTAATTTACGTTGGTTAAACTTCCGATGGTTAAGAAAGCGTAACAGGTAATTAAAGTATGAGAAATGGGATGCTATAATTAGAATGATTTTAAGTTGAAACATTGTGACGTAAAAATAACTCAGTTATTTGCTTGCGTGTATAGGAATTCCCATGCTATTTGCTTGCTTGTATTTTTTGTTAAAATAAGTAGTTTTTCTATCTTTTAAAAGAGATTTAAGGGGTTTGAGAGACTCAGTTGCCTAATTCCGTGTGATGTTAAACTTCCGATTTTTAAGAAAGCGTAACTTGTAATTTAAGTATGATAAATGGGATTCTATACTTAGAATTATTTTAAGTTGAAACATTGTGACGTAAAAATAACTCAATTATTTGATTGCGTGTATAGGAATTCCCATGTTATTTGCTTGCTTGTATTTTGTTTTAAAATAAGTAGTTTTTATATCTTTTAAAAGAGCTTTAAGGGGTTTGAGAGACTCAGTTGCCTAATTCAGTGTGATTTTTCTTTAGTTGATGGTCATTAAAAACGATATTTTTGTTTTAAATAAGTATTTTTTTTATCTTTTAAAAGAGGTTTAAGGGGTTTGAGAGACTCAGGTGCCTAATTCCGTGTGTTTTTTCTTTACTTGATTGTCATTAAAAACTAAATTTTTGTGTTAAATAAGTAGTTTTTTTATCTTTTAAAAGAGCTTTAAGGGGTTTGAGAGACTCAGTTGCCTAATTCCGTGTGCTTTTACGTTACTTGATGATCATTAAAAACGAATTTTTTGTGTTAAATAAGTAGTTTTTGTATCTTTTAAAAGAGCTTTACTGGGATTGAGAGACTCAGTTGCCTAATTCCGTGTGATTATTCTTTACTTGATGGTCATTAAAAACGAAATTTTCGTGTTAATTAAGTAGTTTTTGTATCTTTTAAAAGAGCTTTACGGGGATTGAGAGACTCAGTTGCCTAATTCCGTGTGATTTTTCTTTACTTGATGGTCATTAAAAACGAAATTTTTGTGTTAAATAAGTAGTTATTCTAACTTTTAAAGGAGCTTTACGGGTTTTGAGAGACTCAGTTGCCTAATTCCGTGTGTTTTTACTTTACTTGATGGTCATTAAAAACGAAATTTTTGTGTTAAATAAGTAGTTTTTGTATCTTTTAAAAGAGCTTTACAGGGTTTGAGAGACTCAGTTGCCTAATTCCGTGTGATTTTTCTTTACTTGATGGTCATTAAAAACGAAATTTTTGTGTTAAATATTTAGTTTTTGTTTCTTTTAAAAGAGCTTTACGGGGATTGAGAGAGTCAGTTCCATTATTCCGTGTGGTTTTCCTTTACTTGATGGACATTAAAAACGAAATTTTTATGTTATATAAGTAGATTTTGTAGCTTTTAAAAGAATTTGAAGGGGAGTGAGAGACTCAGTTGCCGAATTCCGTGTGATTTTTCTTTACTTGGTGGTCATTTTTTGTATCTTTTACAAGTGCTTTACAGTGTTTGAGAGACTCAGTTGCCTAATTCTGTGTGATTTTTCTTTACTTTATGGTAATTAAAAAACGAAATTTTTATGTTAAATAATTAGTTTTTGTTTCTTTTAAAAGAGCTTTAAGGGGTTTGAGAGACTCAGTTGCCTGAGTCCGTGTGGTTTTTCTTTTCTTGGTGGTCATGTAAAACTATTTTTTTATGTTTAATAAGTAGTTTTTGTATCTTTTAAAAGAGCTTTAAGAGGTTTGAGAGACTCAGTTGCCGATTTCCGTGTGATTTTTCTTTTCATAGTAGTCATTAAAAACGAAATTTTTGTGTTAAATAAGTATTTTTTGTATCTTTTAAAAGAGCTTTACGGGGATAGAGAGACTCAGTTGCCGGATTCCTTATGGTTTTTCATTACGTGGTTGACTTTAAAAAACGAAATTATGTTGTTAAATTAGTAGTTTTTGTATCTTTTAAAAGATCTTGAAGGGGTTGGAGAGACTCAGGCGCCTTATTCCGTGTGATTTTTTCTTACCTGATTGTCATTTAAATCGATCTTTTTGTGTTAAATTTTAATTGGGTGTATCAGTTATTTTTTATTTTAAGTTGTGGAGAGAATCAGTTTCCTAAGTACGTGTGGTTTTCATTTCCTTATAGCTCATTAAAAACGAAATATTTTTGTTAAATCAGTAGATTTTGCATATTTTAAAATAGCTTTAAGGGGATTGAGCGACTCAGTTACCGGATTCCGGGTGGTTTTTCTTTACTTGGTGGTCATTAAAAACGTAATTTTTGTGTTAAATAAGTAGTTTTTGTATCTTTTAAAAGAGCTGTACGTTGAGGGAGATTCGCAGGGAGAGTTGTCTATTATTATGCCCTGGTATCGATTTTAAATAAAAACGTACTTAGTTTTTTTACTACGAAGTTTTTGTATATTTTAATGTAGCTTTACGGTGCTTGAGAGAACCAATTTAAGGAGTCCATGTTGTGTTTCGTTTCGTTTTGGTCATTAAATAAGAAATTTTTGTGTTAAATAAGTAGTTTTTGTATCTTTTAAAAGAGCTTTAAGGGGTTTGAGAGACTCAGTTGCCTGATTCCGTGTGGTTTTTATTTAATTGATGGTCATTAAAAAAAAAATTTTTGTGTTAAATAAGTAGTTTTTTTATATTTTAAAATAGCTTTTAGTGGGTTGATAGACTCAGTGGCCTGATTACGTGTTTTTTTCTGTTTAATTTGTGGTCATTAAAAACGAAATTTTTTGTGTTAAATGAGTAGTTTTTGTATCTTTTAAAAGAGCTTTACAGGGATTGAGAGACTCAGTTTTACCTTGTCACAGTTACATTTTTCATGATTTTGCAAAGTTCATTTTGAATTTCTTTCGTTGAAATGCAAGAGTTGGAATATTTCAATAGTTTTTGGTTGTGGTTTACCTTGTCACAGTTACATTTTCTTGATTTTTCAAAGTTCATTTTGAATTTCTTTAGATGAAATGCAAGAGTTGGAATATTTCAGTAGTGTTTGTTTGTGGTTTAACTTGTTACATTTACATTTTCTTGATTTTTCAAAGTTCATTTTGAATTTCTTTAGCTGAAATGAAGAGTTGGAATCTTTCAGTAGTGTTTGGTTGTGGTTTACCATGTCACAGTTACATTTTCTTGATTGTTCAAAGTTCATTTTGAATTTCTTTCGTTGAAATGCAAGAGTTGTAATATTTCAATAGTGTTTGGTTGTGGTTTACCTTGTCACAGTTACAGTTTATTGATTTTTCAAAATTCATTTTGAATTTCTATCATTGAAATGCCAGAGTTGTAGTATTTCAGTAGTGTTTGGTTTTGATTTACATTGACACAGTTAAATTATCTTTATTTTTCAAAGTTCATTTTGAATTTCTTTCGTTGAAATGCAAGAGTTGGAATATTTCACTTGTGTTTCGCTGTGGTTTACCTTGTCACAGTTACATTTTCCTGATTTTTCAAAGTTCATTTTGAATTTCATTCGATGAAATGCAAGATATGGAATATTTCATTATCGTTTTGTTGTGGTATACCTTGTCACAGTTACATTTTCTTGATTTTTCTAAGTTCATTTTGAATTTCTTTCGTTGAAATGAAAGAGTTTTAATATTTCAGTAGTTTTTGGTTGTGTTATACCTTTTAACAGCTAAATTTTCTTGATATTTAAAATTTCATTTTTAATTTCTTTCATTTAAATGCAAGAGTTGGAATATTTCAGTAGTGTTTGGTTGTGGTTTACCTTCTCACAGTTACATTTTCTTGATTTTTCAAATTTCATTTTTAATTTATTTAGTTGAAATGCAAGAGTTAGAATATTTAAGTAGTGTTTGGTTGTGGTTTACCATGTCACAGTTACATTTTATTGATTTTTTCAAAGTTCATTTTGAATTTCTGTCGTTGAAATGCAAGAGTTGGAATATTTCAGTAGTGTTTGGTTGTGGTTTAAATTGTCACAGTTACACTTACTTGATTTTTCAAAGTTCATTTTTAATTTATTTTGTTTAAAATAAATAGTTGTAATATTTAACTATTGTTTGTTTGTGTTTTAAATTGTAAAAGTTAAATTTTCTTGATTTTTCAAAGTTCATTTTGAATTTCTTTCGTTGAAATGAAAGAGTTGGAATATTTCAGTACTGTTTGGTTGTGATTTACCTTGCGCAATTATATTTTATTTATTTTTCAAAGTACATTTTGAATTTCTTTTATTGAAATGCTAGAGTTGGAATATTTAATTAGTTTTTTGTTGTGGTTTAAATTGTCTCAGTTAAATATTTTTGATTTTTCAAAGTTCATTTTGAATTTCTTTCGTTGAAATGCAAGAGTTGGAATATTTGAGTATTGTTTGTTTGTGGTTTACCTTGTCACAGTTACATTTTCTTGATTTTACATTTTATTTATTTTTCATATTTTATTTTGAATTTCTTTCGTTGAAATGGAAGAGTTGGAATATTTCAGTAGTTTTTGGTTTTTGTTTACCTTGTCACATTTTAATTTTCTTGATTTTTTCAAAGTTCATTTTGAATTTCTTTCGCTGAAATGCAAGAGTTGGAATAGTTCAGTAGCGTTTGGTTGTGGTATACCTTGTCACAGTTACATATTCTTGATTTTTCAAAGTTCATTTTGATTTTCTATCGATGAAATGCAAGATTGTGAAGATGTATTTAGTTTTGGGTTGTGGTGTTCCTTTAATCTGTTTATGTTACTGGTTATTTCAAAGTTCAATTAGTATTTCTTTCGTTGAACTTCTATAGTTTGAATACTTGAGTTTTGTTTGGTTGTGGTTTACATTTTAAGATTTAAATTTTATTGATTTTTTAAAGTTCAGTTTGAAGTTCATTAGATTTTTGTTGTGGTTTAAAATGTAACAGTTATAGATTATTGATTTTTCAAAGTTCATTTTGAATTTCTTCGCTGAAATGCAAGAGTTGGAATATTTCAGTAGTGTTTGGTTGTGGTTTACCTTGTCACAGTTACATTTACTTTATTTTACAAAGTTCATTTTGAATTTCTTTCGTTGAAATTCTTTATTTGTTATATTTCAGTGTCACAGTTACATTTTCGGGATTGTTCAAAGTTAATTTTGAAGTTATTTTAGTGTAATGTACTATCTATAATTTTTCTTCTTTTTACGATTAGGTTTTACCTAATCTCAATTCACTTTTCTTGATATTTCATTTTTCATTGTTAATTTCTTCGTTGAAATGCAAGAGTTGGAATATTTCAGTAGTGTTTGGTTGTGGTTTACCTTGTCACAGTTGCATTTTCTTGATTTTTCAAAGTTCATTTTGAATTTCTTCGTTGAAATGCAAGAGTTGGAATATTTCAGTAGTGTTTGGTTATGGTTTACATTGTCACTGTTACATTTTCTTAATTTTTCAAAGTTCATTTTGAAGTCCTTCATGGCCATGTATTAGCGGGAAATTGTCAGTTGTGGATCTTTTATGTGTTCCTACACACAGTCACCTACCCTGGATATTTCATTCCTCATTTTGAATAACTTAACTTGAAGATCACGTTTTGGAAAATTACGGAAGTGTTTGTTAGTTGGTTACCTTCACACTCTTTCATTCTAATTATTTTTCAAAGTTCATTTTGAATTTCTTCGTTGAAATGCAAGAGTTGGAATATTTCAGTAGTGTTTGGTTGTGGTTTACCTTGTCACAGTTACATTTTCTTGATTTTTCAAAGTTCATTTTGAATTTCTTCGTTGAAATTCAAGAGTTGGAATATTTCAGTAGTGCTTGGTAGTGGTTTACCTTGTCACATTTACATTTTCTTGATTTTTCAAAGTTCATTTTGAATTTCTTTAGTTGAAATGCAAGAGTTGGAATATTTCAGTAGTGTTTGCTTGTGGTTTACCATGTCAATGTTACATTTTCTTGATTTTTCAAAGTTCATTTTGAATCATTCAAGAAACGTGATTAAACACGTTTTTAAACTACATGCTATTTGCATGCCTTTCTGGCACCTTCCAAATGAGTGGGATTCCCGCTGGTTCCTACACATTGCAAAAGTGAGCAGTACGAAAACTCCACATTTTCAACCAGACTGGTTTTTTAGACAACACACCCACAGAGATGACACACACACATAGAAATGAGACACGCACAGACACGACACACAAACAGAGTCATAGTGAGAGAGATATCCAAAAGTTGGTTGACCTAGGTTCACTTAGAGTGGCGCGCCACTCAAAGTGAACCAAGGTCAACCCAACTTTTTGGATATATATCTCACTATGACTCTGTTTGTGTGTAGTGTCTGTGCGTGTCTCGTTTCTATGTGTGTGTGTCATATCGATGGGTGTGTTGTATAAAAAACCAGTCTGGTTGAAATTGTGGATTTTTTTTACTGCTCACTTTTTTTGCAATGTATAGGAACCAACGGTGACTCACCAATCGTTTGGAAAGGTACCAAGGAAAGGCATTAACATAGCATTTAGTTTAAAAAAGTGGTTAATCATGATTCTTGAATGATTCAAAATGAACTTTGAAAAATCAAGAAAATTTAACTGTGACAGGGTAAACCACAAGCACACACTACTGAAATATTACAACTCTTTCATTTCAACTAAATAAAATCAAAATGAACTTTGAAAAATCAATATAATTTAGATTTGACATGGTAAACCACTACCAAACACTACTGAAATATTCCAACTCTTACATTTAAAGGAAAGAAATTTAAAATGAACTATGATAAATCAAGAAAATGTAACTGTGATAAGGTAAACCACAACCAAACACTACTGAAATATTCCAACTCTTGCATTTAAATGAAAGAAATTCAAAATGAACTTTAAAAAATCAAGAAAATGTAACTGTGACAAGGTAAACCACAACCAAACACTACTGATATATTCCAACTCTTGCATTTCAATGTAAGAAATTCAAAATAAAATTTTAAAAATAAAGAATATTTATAGTTGTATTTTGAATCAACCAACTACCACTAATGTATTAGTAAAAATGTAGAATTTCTTCGTTAGAAAATCGAAATGAACAATAATCTAACAAGAATATGAAACTGTGCTAATGTAAACCACAACCAAACACCGATAAAACATTCCAAATATTGCATTTCAACGAAAGCAATTCAAAATGAACTTTGAAAAATCATGAGAATGTAGCTGTCACATTGTAAAACACGATCAAGCGATACAGAAATATTCTGAATACAGATTTTCACTGATAAAAATCCAAAGATAGCGTTGAATAATCAAGAAAATGTAGCTGTGACAAGGTAAACCACAACAACAAAAAAAAGAAATATAAAAGAAATTGCTTTTCAAAGATATAAATTCAGAATGAGCTTTGAAAAATCAAGAAAATGTAACTTTGACACTGAATTATTCCAACTCTTGCATTTCATCGAAAGAAATTCAAAATGAACTTTGAAAAATAAAGAAAATGTAACTGTTACAAGGTAAACCACAAACACCCACTACTGAAATATTCCAACTCTTTCATTTCAGCGAAAGAAATTAAAATTGAACATTGAAAGATATAGAAACTTAAACTTTTAAATTTTAACAAACTAAATAACAAGACTGAATTTCAAAATAAACTTTGAAAAATCAAGAAAATTTAACTTTTACAGTGTAAAACACAACCAAACACTACTGAAGTATTCCCACTCTTGCATTTCAATAAAAGAAATTCGAAATGAACTTTGAAAAAATCAAGAAAATGTAACTGTGACAAGGTAAACCACAACCAAACGCTACTGAAATATTCCAACTCTTGCATTTCAAGGAAAGAAATTCAAAATGAACTTTGAAAAATCAAGAAAATGTAACTGTGACAAGGTAAACCAAAACCAAACACTACTGAACTATTCAAACTCTTGCATTTCATCGAAAGAAATTCAAAATTAACTTTTAAAAAATCAAGAAAATGTAACTGTGACAAGTTAAACCATAACCAAAAACTACTGAAATATTCCAACTCGTCCATTTCAACTAAAGAAATTCAAAATAAACTTTGAAAAATCAAGAAAATGTAAAATCAAGAAAATGTAACTGTGACAAGGTAAAACACAATCAAACACTACTGAAATATTCAAACTCTTGCATTTCAACTAAATAAATTCAAAATAAACTTTTAAAAATCAATAAAATGTAACTGTGACAAGGTAAAACACAACCAAACACTACTGAAATATTCCAACTCTTGCATATCAACGAAATAAATTCAAAATGAACTATGAAAAATCAAGAAAATGTAATTGTGACAAGGTAAACCACAACCAAACATTACTGAAATATTCCAACTCTTGCATTTCAACGAAAGAAATTAAAAATGAACTAAGAAAAATCAAGAAAATGTAAAATTTAACATTGAAACAAAAAAACAAAAAATCTGAAAAAATCCAAATATGGAATGTCAACAAAAGAAATTCAAAATGAACTTTGAAAAATCAATAAAATGTAACTGTGACAATGTAAACAAAATCCAAAAACTTCTTAAATATTCCAACTCTTGCATTTAAAAGAAAGAAATTCAAAATGAACTTTGAAAAAATCAAGAAAATGTAACTGTGACAAGGTAAACCACAACCAAACACTACTGAAATATTCCAACTCTTGCATTTCAACGAAATAAATTAAAAATGAACTTTGAAAAATCAAGAAAATATAACTGTGACAAGGTAAACCACAACCAAACACTACTGAAATATTCCAACTCTTGCATTACAAAGAAATAAATTCAAAATTAACTTTGAAAAATCAAGAAAATTAAACTGTGACAAGGTAAACCACAACCAAACACTACTGAAATATTCAAACGCTTTCATTTCAACGAAAGAAACTCAAAATGAACATTGAAAAATCAAGAAGATGTAAGTGTGACAAGGTAAACCACAACCAATCACTAGTGAAATATTCCAAATCTTGCATTTCAACGAAGGAAATTTAAAATTAACTTTGAAAAAAAAATAAAATGTAACTGTGACAAGGTAAACCACAACCAAACACTACTGAAATATTCCAACTCTTGCATTTCAACGAAAGAAATTCAAAATGAACTTTGAAAAATCAAGAAACTTTAACTGTTTCAAGTTAAACCACAAAAACACACTACTTAAATACTCCAACTCGTCAATTTAAATCATAGAAATTCAAAATGAATTTTGAAAAATCAAGAAAATGTAACTGTTACAAGGTAAACCACAATCAAACACTATTGAACTATTCCAACTCTTGCATTTCAACGAAAGAAATACAAAATTAACTTTTAAAAATCAAGAAAATGTAAATGTGACAAGGTAAACCACAACAAAACACTACTGAAATATTCCATCTCTTGAATTTCAAAGAAAGAAATTCAAAATGAACTTTGAAAAATCAAGAAAATTTAACTGTAAAAAGTTAAACCACAAACAAACACTACTGAAATATACCAACTCTTGAATTTCATCGAAAGAAATTCAAAATGAACTTTGAAAAATCAAGAAAATGTAACTGCGACAAGGTAAACCACAACCAAACACTACTTAAATATTCCAACTCTTGCATTTCAACGAAAGAAATTCAAAATGAACTTTGCAAAATCATGAAAAATGTAACTGTGACATGTTAAAACTGAGTCTCTCAATCCCTTTAAAGCTATTTTAAAATATGAAAAAACTACTTATTTAACACAAAAAATTTCGTTTTTAATGACCACAAAGTAAAGAAAAAACCCCACGAAATCAGTCAACTGAGTCTCTAAAACCCCTTAAAGCTGTTTTAAAATATACAAAAACTACTTATTTAACACAAAAATTTTGTTTTTAATGACCATCAAGTAAATAAAAACCACACGGAATCAGTCAACTGAGTCTCTCAAACCCCTTAAAGCTATTTTAAAATATACAAAAACTACTTATTTAACACAAAAATTTCTTATTTAATGACCAACAAGTAAAGAAAAACCACACGGAATCCGGCAACTGAGTCTCTCAATACCCTTAATGCTCTTTTAAAAGATACAAAAACTACTTATTTAACAAAAAAATTTAGTTTTTAATGACCAACAAGTAAAGAAAAACCACACAGAATCCTCTAACTGAGTCTCTCAATCCCCTTATATCTCTTTTAAAATATACAAAAACTACTTATATAACACGAATATTCCGTTTTTAATGACCACCAAGTAAAGAAAAATCACACGGGATCCGGCAACTGAGTCTCTCAACCCCTGTAAAACTCTTTTAAAAGATAAAAAAACTACTTAATTAAGACAAAAAAAATTCGTTTTTAATTACTACCAATTAAAGGAAAACCACACTTAATTAGGCAACTGAGTCTCTCAAACCCTGTAAAGCTATTTTAAAAGATACAAAAACTACTTATTTAACACAAAAATTTCGATTTTAATGACCATAAAGTAAAGAAAAACCATACGGAATTAGGCAACTGAGTCTCTCAATCCCCGTAAAGATCTTTTAAAATATACAAAAACTACTTATTGAATACAAAAATTTCTTTTTTAATGACAACCAAGTAAAGAAAAACCACATGGAATCCGTAAACTTATTATATAATAACACTTAAATCACTTATAAATTATGAAATAACTACTTATTTAACATTTAAATTTCATTTTTAATAAGTACTAAATGAAGAAAATTAACTCGTAAACCTTAATCCGTGTCTCTCAATCCTCGTATAGCTCTTTAAATTGATACTAAATCTACTAAGTTAAATCACCATTATCGTTTTTAATGAACAACAAGTAAAGAAAAACCACACGGAATCAGGCAACTGAGTCTCTCAATCCCCTTAAAGCTCTTTTAAAAGATACAAAAATTACTTATTTAAAATAAAAATTTAGTTTTTAATGACCATCAAGTAAAGAAAAATCACACGTAATTAGTCAACTGAGTCTCTCAAACACTGTAAAGATCTTTTAAAAGATAAAACTAATGACCACCAAGTAAAGAAAAATCACATGGAATCCGGCAACTGAGTCTCTCAATCCCCGTAAATATCATTTAAAAGATACAAAAACTACTTATTTAACAAAAAAATTTCGTTTTTAATGAACATCAAGTAAATAAAAATCACACGGAATTAGGCAACTGAGTCTCTCAATCCCCGTAAAGCTCTTTTAAAAGATAAAAAAACTATTTATTTAACAGAAAAATTTCGTTTTTAATGACCATCAAGTAAATAAAAAACACACGGAATTAGGCAACAGAGTCTCTCAAACCCTTTAAAGCACATTTAAAAGACAAAAAAACTACTTATTTAACACACAAAATTCGTTTTTAATGACCATCAAGTAAAGGAAAAACACACGGAATTAGGCAACTGAGTCTCTCAAACCCATTAAAGCTCTATTAAAAGATAAAAAAACTACTTATTTAACACAAAAATTTCGTTTTTAATGACCATCAAGTAAAGAAAAATCACACGGAATTAGGCAACTGAGTCTCTCAAACCCCTTAAAGCTCTTTTAAAATATAAAAACACTAATTATTTAAAACAAAAATTTAGTTTTTAATGACAATCAATTAAAGTAAAATCACACGGAATTAGTCAACTGAGTCTCTCAAACCCATTAAAGCTCTTTTAAAAGATAAAAAAACTACTTATTTAACACAAAAAATTCGTTTTTAATGAACATCAAGTAAAGGAAAACCACACAGAATTAGGCAACTGAGTCTCTCAAACCCCTTAAAGCTCTTTTAAAAGATAAAATAACTACTTATTTAACAAAAAAATTTAGTATTTAATGACAATCAAGTAAATAAATATCACACGGAATTAGGCAACTGAGTCTCTCAAACCCATTACACCTCTTTTAAAAGATATAAAAACTACTTATTTAACAATAATATTTCTTTTTTAATGACCATCAAGTAAAGAAAAACCACACGGAATCAGGCAACTGAGTCTCTCAAACCCCTTAAAGCTCTTTTAAAAGATATAAAAACTACTTAAGTTAACACAAAATACAAGCAAGCACATACCATGAGACTTCCGCGACACGCACGCAAATAATTGGGTTATTTTTACTTCACAATATTTCAACTTAATATCATTCTAATTATAGCATCCCATTTCTCATAATTTAATTACCTGTTAAGATGAATTAACAATCTGAAGTTTAAAATCACATTTAATTATTAAAATGAGTATCTCACACCCTTAAAACTCTATTAAAAGATATACAAACTACTTATTATAACAAAATATACAATAAAGCAAATCACCTGGGAATTTCTATACACACAAGCAAATAACTGAGTTATTTTTACTTCACAATGTTTCAACTTAAAATCATTCTAATTATAGCATCCCATTTCTCATACTTTAATTACATGTTACGCTTTCTTAACCATCGGAAGTTTAACCAACGTAAATTAAGTTATAGACAATACTGGTTTAATCTCTTGGCAAAGAGTGTAATGACCTGTTTACCTAACAGAAAAACCGGAAGGAACGTAAAGGCTCAGAAATGGAACCCTGGTATATACTCAGGGAATAGTAAGAGCGGTGTCTAACGACATCAAAGCAAATGCGCGTTTTATTAAAGGGGTGCATCAGCAATATCCCAGGAACAGCTTAGGGTATTAAGTTGAATCTTTCAGGACATCTTAAGCGGAATGTTAAACTAACCAGAAAGTACTATGTGCATACTATCATTACTTCTACTACTACTGCTACAGTTGCTATTAGTAGTACTATGGAGCAACTTTCACGAAATGTTGTAGTCAGGGGCGGATTCAAGATCTTTTAGGGGGGAGGGGCAAAATAGGCTGATGTGATAAACTTGCGCTAGGAGCAAGTTTAATTAAAGCACACTTGCGTTAATTAAGTAAATTACACTACTTTAGACTACGTTAGAGGGCGCTCGCCCCCTCCCACCCTCCTCTGGATCCGCCACTGGTTGAATTGGATGTAAAATGAAATAGTAGGCCGACTGTCAAAAGGACGTATCAGCAATATCTCAGGAGCAGCTTAGAGTATTAGGTCGAATCTTTCAGGATATGTTAAGCGGAATGTTCAACAAACTAAAAAGTACCATGTGCACACTACTATTACTTTTACTACTACTGCTATAGCTGCTATTAGTATTACTATGTAGCAACTTTTAAGAAATGTTAAAGTTGATGTTAAATGAAATAGTGGGCCCACTGTCAAAAGGGATTATCAGCAATATCTCAGGAACAGTATAGAGTATTAAGTTGAAACCGTCGTTCAGAGGGATCCATTTTTCTCTAACTCAAAAACATCATTCTCTTAATTGAAACGAAACTGAATAGACATACGTGACTCAATGTAAGAAAACTTAATAGAAATACAAACATTTAAATAATTTGTTATATTTTCTGTGAGGCAACTTACGGAATTATTTATTAGAGGAAAGAAACTATGCCATAAAAAGCTCCAACAAACCATTCCGCAGTTCGTGCTTTTCCTTTCGTGACCTAGGATAAACATGCAAGAATTATCGTGTTCTTTTATTGACTTTTTTTTCAAGGAAATTTCAGAACTTCATCAAGATAATCCTAAATTTTCGGAAATAACAGGTCTTATTTGAAGGCTCGAAAACGGCTGGTAAAACAGTTTATATTAGACTCATTTTATAATTTCAAATTAGCATTAAGTCAGAAACAAATAAACTTTTCACCTAAAACAGGAGTTTTGGATGAAAAAGAAAATGTATAAAATGAATTGCATAGGATAGGAAGCTGTATTTTTGGAAAATTCAAGAATTTGTGGACCAATACGCAAGCGATTGTGTTAAAATGAGCTAGTTAAAGAGTTTAGATTAATTTGTTAAATTTTCAACAGAGACAACTAGCATAATAAAAAGAAACTTTTCAGAAGTTCTATATTTCGATATTACCTAGTGTTAAACTCAAAAACATGGGAAGATGAGAGAGGAGGGGGTGGTGGCTGAAACGGATAAACAAAAGAGAGGCGGTAGTTTTTAGATAATTGCTGGTATGTTCAATGAGAAAGCAGAGATTAAAGGCTTAGACACGAATGCGCCACAGTGCGACAGAGTATCCTGAAACCAAAAAATTTAATATAAAACTTTATTTTGCCCCGCTAGACTCATCTTAGCTCTATGGATACCCAAAACAACGGTTTGTAATCATTTACTTTTATTGTTTCGAGTGAAGTTTTTAGGATAGTGCAACATTTTTGTCAGTACTGCCACGCTGAACCATGAAAATTAATAAGCTAAACAAATTATTTAAAATTAACACCACTTTTCGCCCAAAAAGTTTCCAACACTTTGCTATCAATTTGCTGCATCATATTTTGACCCTTATCACGTTAAAAATTGCGGCTATACGGCAAAAAAAGCCAGATAAGCGCTGGCTTGTGTGGAATACAAAATTGCACAAGATGCATTTAAGTTTTGAAGTGAGTCCTTATTAATCTATTTTCAACCATCCGCTCTATATGATGAGCCCTTGAAAAAAAGAACATATCCCTTCTTCCATGGTAAAACTTTATTTTCTACGCCTTTTCAAGGTTGCAAAACTTAAGCTTTTGCTAATAGTTTTCCGCCATTAGGAGTTCAGTATTGTTTATTTGTATAGATTATTTTCTCCTTAATGTCAAAGAAAGCAGTGTCACCCATCCACAAATCCAAAAAAAACATGTCCCAACGATAAAAAAGAGGCCAGGAAAATAGAGCTTTGGAGAAGAAAGACAAACGTCGTATACTAGTGCGAAAGCATAGGTTGGCTGGCTCCCAGCCCCCCATTGCACTTACTGGCTGAAGGGCCACGAAACGGAGATCAGCACCGCCGGTTTGGACCTTAAGGGTCTAGTGCTACATCCTTTACCTTTTTTTTTTTTTTTTACTATTACCCCAACTAGTATTACTACTGCTACTTGCAATTTTATGTCATATTTCTATTGACAAATTTATTAGCTTTAGATGGTATGTTCAGCAATGTCCATGGCTATAAAACATCGCATGAATGACTATTTTTGTTAGAAAGTTGTTACTCAAGTCGTAAGGATTTCTTAATGTGTTTCTTTTTTTTCAATGCCTGAGGTTTAATGCTAAGGATAATATAAGGATTATAAAATATGACCCTGAAAGAGTCATTTTAAACTCGTTATCACTTGTCTGAGGGCTAACATTAAAAATGAGAAAAGAAAGCATTCCAAGAATCATAATAAATAAAGAAAGTCTCTAGAGCTTGGAAAATAGAAATAACAATGAAACTTAGCTTGCGTGAGTTTATATTCCATAATGTTCACATTTCTAATCACAAATTTGAAATGTGAAAAAATTAGAAAAAATTTCTAATCACAAATTTCAAAACTAAAATGGGGAAAGCTGAGTACAAAACTTTCAAAATCTGCTTTGGCAATCTGTAAATGAAACTTATTTTTACTCAAGCTACGATGCGATTTAAATTAACATGGGTTTAGCATATTTTCAAGTTGATAAAAGTAGTATCCCCTCACTGATTTTAAACGCATCCCTAGCCGATTCCCATAAAATTTTAGACGCATCCCTAGCAGATTCCCATGGGATTTTAAACGCATCCTTGTTTCAAGCGCATGCCCTGTTTCCGTGACCAGATGTTACGGTAATGTTTGTCTATGCAATATGGATGACGCAATCTTGCTTCAGTATTATTTCTGCATCGGAAGGATAAACATCGTATTTAAAAAAGTGAAGATAAAACATTCCAAGAAGCCATGTGTACATGATAGAGTTGTAGTAGCATTGAATGCTGAGAAAGAGAAATATTTGAATTTTGTAACAAGTGCTAATGGAAATCTTAATGGATATATATATATATATACGCGCGTTGTCACGACAGTAAGGACTTAAATTCCTGGTCCTGTTTGAACTTTGTTTAAGTAAGGATGCTGGGGCTGTTTTAAAAGTTTTTAAGACCATTTTTAGTTTTAAACTTTGTATTTTAATGTAAGTTATATATATATATATATATATATATATATATATATATATATATATATATATATATATATATATATATATATATATATATATATATATATATATATATATATATATATATATATATATATATATATATATATATATATATATATATATATATATATATATATATATATTTTCTTTAATGTTGTGCTGAAGACGGCCCCTGGCCATAGGGCCAAAATATTCACCCATTTAAATTGCACTGTCTTGGAAATAATTTCCCTATTGTTTTTAAGTTGTGTTTGTTTAAAAAAAGGACTTAAATGTCTTTCGACTACCGAGAAAATTCAAATAATATAGAGGTGGATATGCAAGAGTAGTATCCCCAGAGAAGTTAGTCTTGAAAGAGAATGCCAACCTTAAATTTTTAGTTGATAAAGAAGGTCAACTTCTTGCTGATGGTAAAACGTTACCAATTGATATATCTTATCACAATCCTCCTACAATTACAATTCAAGGAAAGGCAAAAAGAAGACATATATACCCTCGCAACATCATGCAACATATCTTATCAAGACGCCGAAATTGTTACCTATGTAAAAATAATGTCTTAATATACAAAAAAATCACAACTAAAACAAAAACGGCACTAGCGGAGATTATCTACAAGGAAATTAAAATTGAGTTGATTAAAAACAACACTCATGTAAGCACCAATGATAGTTTACCATCGAAACAATGAATGACGTCACTCCTACTAGAAGACATTCATTTTATTTATCGTCAGTCAGTTTCTTTTTGGTGGGGAGAGAGTCAACATCGATAATTTTTCACAAAGGTCCATTATGCTTGTATACATTGGGCATCTGGTCATCCTGTGAAAAATGTACATTTGTTGCTGACTATAATGAAAAGTATAGATTTATCTATCTATGTAAATTACATAGAGGATATGCTCTGCATATTCAAGACTGTAATTCCTGTTTTGTAGAGATTTTTGACTCTCATGCTAGAAGTTTCTTATGCTCCAATTGTCACTACGATAAATGTGATCAATGGGGAAATACTTATTCTGTCATAATGGCAAGAAACCCTAAACGTTATTTCAGTTTTATTTTAAGAGACTGGTATTGCCGTGGTTTTAAATTTTTTGGGAAGAAGAACCTGATGTACGCTTCCATTGCTGTAATAATAAAAGAGTCTGGTTTGTACGTCATCGCTGTGAAGATACCGACGACTATAATTATAAACCTACAGATTTCTATTTGGCTGTTACAGAAAGTGATTCTTCATATGAGAATTTTGTATCTGACATATCATCAAGTAAGCAAATTCAAACAGGTGAATTTTACAATATGGATCAGAATAATATTATTGACTTTACAAAGAGTTGTTTTTACGAAGATTGTGTTTTTTTTATGCTTTACGCTTCCGGGTTGAGTTAAGACTGATGAGTGAAGAGGTCTTTCTCACTCTTTTTGGAGCTTTTTCGCATTGTCGTGATTTCAGTCGCTCGCCGAGGGATCGGGCACTGGGCCTGAGACTTTGTGAAACACTTTCTTGAAAATCCTTCCCAGAGCCTCAATCATGTAGTATAGAGGACGCAAAATTCGCAGCATCCGGTGCAATATATTTCTTAGCAACGGGTAGTGCAGAGCGAAATAACTTAGAAAACCAATTTCCGACACCGTAACAAGAAACTGACGAACGACCCCTGCAATAGTCCATTCCATGAGCCAATCGTCTTGTTTAGAGAGTAACAACATAGCAATAGATATCAGGACAAAGAAAATGAGTCTATTAATCATCTAACTAAATGGGTCAAAAATGACTTGTAATCAAAGCCAAACCTTCTGTTATTGATAGAGGATCCCCCAATTCACTTCTGATTCTTAACTGACAGAGCTCAGAATACGAAGTATTGACTGGAATGTATTGAAGGTGCTTTATATTGTAGTGATGAATCTGTTCACTAGAAGTTTTTCGTTCAAGAATACGTAGGAGGGGCGCATAGCTATTACCGACTCGAACAGTATCATCAATAATAATTTTTTTCTTTCTACACATTTCATTAGATTTTTGCTTAAGAAAAATTTCAACTGTATTGTTACTGTGATGAACTTCAAGAGAACTCATATTTGACAAAGATCGATGAGGACGTTGTTGATAAATCCTCATGATTTTCTCTAAATCATGAATAAAAGCAGCAGTATTTTTTAGTGTACAATCTCTTGAAATTATAAGTCAAACAGTTCTTATCAAACGTTCAGCCAATGCCACTTCTTGCTGACTATGAGTATGATAGAGAATTGTCTTATATTTTAATAAAACCTTTTTTATATGTGGATTAACAAATTCACTTTCAGTTCTGTTTGAATTTTTCTATATGAATCCTGTTCAAGAGTACTTTTTATGCCTTTAGCAACTTCATTGTCTCTCTTTGACTGCAATGAAAATGCATATGCATAGAGACTATAAACACTTATTGCACGTTCACTTGTATGGTCTTTTATGACGTCTTTGAATCTCGTCTAGAGTCAAAAGATCTGCTTGTAATGTATGCATTGGGAAAAGGGTTTATTTTTTCGATAGTCACGACCTCTGGTCCTATGATTTCGATGAAGAGTGTAACTGCGTACTTTCTGCAAATACTTTTTTACTAATTTCTTTTCAATTCCGATGACTTTAGAACGCATAGTGAGAGAACTTAAGCTTCCAACTTATCCAATATTTTAATAAACCCGTTTCAAAACATGATCCATTTTGAACGTAACCGTGGTGTGAAGCGTCCGCTACCATTTTGAAAAACTAAATGAGGTGGAAAGATGCGTTCGTTTAATACCCTTACCAGGCCCACTTGGTGTGCTACCCATTGATATTTCTCGTGATATTTCTCGAAATACCCTTAATCATTTTGAAACATGGTTGTTCCCAATATGACTTTTGGGAAACTTGGACACCTTTAAAAATTTATATAAATGACCACCAAAGGATTCTATACGATTTGTCTTATACGATTAAAGTCTTATACGATTTGCAATATAATCTGATAAAAAATATATTAAATTGTAGTGTCTGCCCTGGATTATAAAATCATTCTTTTTCCCGTCAATTCGTTCATTTTTAGTGAGATCGGTCAAAACTCTTTTACTTTGCTCACGATAGGAATGAGGTAATAAGTCTACAACACTTGCTAATAAAGACCAATCATTTTATTTTTGGTTTGGCTTTTTGAAAGTTTCAAAACTTTCAGACGACATTTACTTTGAGTGGTCCTTCCCGGTAAGGTTTATATTTGTTGTAAACTTCGAAGGGCATTTTGAAGAAACATTAATTTTTCATCATTGAGAATTGTTTCATTTTTAATAAATTTATGAATATTATATTCAAAGTGCTCTTTTGGTGAAAGAGCCAGTTCAATTGGCGTCAATTTACAGGGTTGACCATTTTTAGAGAATAGTATTTACAAGTCAAGCGATTATCGGGAGTAACAATGACAAGATTTATGTTTGTTGACACGTTGAAGGATATTTTGAAGCAACAATAATTTTTCATCATCGGGAATTGTTTCATTGTTAATAAATTTATCAGTGTTATCTTCAAAGTGCTCTTTTGGTGAAAGAGCCAGTTCAATTGGCGTCAATTTACGGTTTAACCATTTTTAGAGAATAGTATTTACAAGTCAGGGGATTATCGGCAGTAACAATGAAAACGAACTAACACCTGCTTGAACAAGTCGATTTTTTGTTTTTCATTTCTTTTTGCTGGCTAGGGCAAGTACAAGTATACGATGTTGCTTTGTCTGTTGTCTAACACTTTATGGCATCTGAACATTGCCTTCCGTTAAATTTAAACAAAGTTCAGATAAGAGATTAAGGAATACGTTGTCAATACCATGTTTGAGTATAGCTTTCCTAATTCGTGGCTATGAATTAGCTAGGGCGGAAAATAAATTTCTGTTTTCATGTAGCTCCTTCAGCGTCATGATGGTGACTAATGAACTTTTCTCTATTCGCCTGTAGATATACAGTAATTTCATTATTATAAATATCAGTGACTACACGCAAATCTTCGGGTGTGTTTTGATTCTGGTCCAGCAGAAAATACCCATAAAGTTTATTAGTAGCTTGATTGTATTCCGAGTAAACATTTTAGTTCGCTGGGGTAATTTGTTTGTTTAGAGTTATTAATTAAAAAAAAACTTTCCGATAAATAAGTTTTTCAAAGAAAAGTACATGCCATTTTAAACTTAAGCTCAGGAGATATGAATACCTGTTAAAATTCAAACTCAAAACGACCAAACATTATTATTAAAGAATAAATGAAACCCAAAACGAACAGAAATTAAATAGACAATCATAGAAAAGAAACATACAACAAGTAATAACATAAATGAATAAATAGATCTTAAACCGAATAATGCTTAGATTGAATATGAAAATCAAGCTTAAAACGAAAAAAAATAGTTTGCTATTAAAGTATAAATGAAACTTAAAACGAACAGAAATTAAATAAACAATCAATGGGAATAAACATACAATATATATTAATTTAAATGAATAAATAAATCTTAAAACGAGTGAAAATTAAATTGAATATGCAAATCAAGTTTGAATCAAATAAAAGTAACTACAAACAAGAGTTTGGGTATCGCCTCACTGCAGAAGCCTAAAATATACTGCGTCATTGGCGCCTTACTGAAAACTATATGAGTCTTGAACAGTCTTGGAAAGTATAAACAAAATCAAATTCAAAATTAGATATATAATGATAATAATTGTTGAAAGATCCACCAGTTCAAGATTTTTTTCACTGTAATTTTTATTTTTATTTTCAATGCTGTAAGAACTGGAAAAGAATAAATTTGTAATCTAAGAGAAAATCGTTTTCAGTGAAGTGCAAATGACGCAGAAGGTTTTAGGTTTTTGTAGATAAAGAAGGGGGCTGTATCCAAATTTTGTTTGTAGTGAAACTATATTTGTCTTGACCAATCTTAGAAAGAACTAATAAATTAAACTGAATATTTGGTGTATAATGATATTAATTGCTGAAAGCTCATCAATTCAAAATTTTACTGTAATCTTAGTATTTATTTTCAATATTAAGTACAAAAGAAAACATTTGTAATATAATTCGTTTTCAGTAAAGCGCCAAAGACGCAGTAGGTTTTAGGCTTCTGCAGTGAGGCGATACCCAAACTCATGTTTGTAGTTATTTTTATTCGATTTAAACTTGATTTGCATATTCAATTTAAGTTTCACTGGTTTTAAGATTTATTTATTTATTTACATTAATATATAT
This sequence comes from Artemia sp. Qi Xiang Cuo, assembly GCF_049724085.1. Taxonomy (NCBI): domain Eukaryota; kingdom Metazoa; phylum Arthropoda; class Branchiopoda; order Anostraca; family Artemiidae; genus Artemia; species Artemia sp. Qi Xiang Cuo. The sequence goes on from NC_142811.1 coordinate 31,468,252, forward strand.
TGTATGTTTGTTCGCATTGATTGTTTATTTAATTTCTGTTCGTTTTAAGTTTTATTTAAACTTTAATAGCAAACTATTTTTTTCGTTTTAAGCTTAATTTTTATATTCAATCTAAGCATTACTCACTTTAAAATCTATTTATTCATTTATATTATTACTTGTTGTATGTTTTTTGCTATGATTGTTTATTTAATTTATGTTCGTTTTGGATTTCATTTATTATTCAATAGTAATTTCTGGTTGTTTTGAGTTTGAATTTTAACAGGTATTCATATCTCCTGAGCTTAAGTTCAAAATGGCCTTTACTTTACTTTGAAAAACTTATTTTTCGGAAAGTTTTTTTTTTTAATTAATTTTGTTCATTTCTAATGACAAAAAGTTTCAAGTTTTTATTGGATGGGGGGGGGTTGCTTACTGTCCGATTATTCTTGACTTTGAAAAACGGATCTAGAACTTTCAATTTAAATCGAATGAGGCTTTTTTCAAAGTCTATATGATTACCTCTTTGATAAAAACCTTATATGTGAACAATGGACAGCTGGCATAACTTGTGGACAGTGATTGGCAATAATGAATGGATTGAAAAAAAAGCTTCAATAAGGGTGTTTAGACCATTTCACTTGCTTACACAAAGGGATCACAGACGTTTGGAATTGACCTCAATAATATTTTGTGTGCCAAAGAAATTTTGCATCTATCACAGAGTATATATTTTAACCTTATAATTGGATAATTATAATAGATTTACTATGTGGTCTTCCCATACAAACTTTACCTTATTAAAGTCTTTGGGGTGGGGGCGGCGTAGTTGGCAGAAGGAAGAAAACTTTAGCGTAGACAGTAGGAGCGGGGGAGGGTGAGGTTGGAGACTGTTCCAATACGGGGCGGAACTTTACTTATCTCCTCCGTTCCCGATTTAGGAGATTAGACAGACTCATTGGGCTGTAGAATGTTGGACCGTTTGAGTTGTGGAACACGTTAAAATACTCAAAAATACTTTATATTTTCAGTTATTGCAGGATTGATTTCATAGATTGTGGAATGGTGAGCCCCCTGGGCCATCATTTGGGTGAGCCTCAACTCATAATATGCAATTTTGATTAATTTCTCCGTGTTATGTGCATATATTATTCTATATATGTTATTTTGAGTTATAGTTTTATCGCATTGCGTTCATTTTTAAGGCTTCAAATAAAAACTGAAACCTCAGCGGAGACAGTGGTGGGGCGAAGTCTCCCCCTTCACATGCATAATTGAGCAGCCACAGAGAAAGTAAAACAAATGAAAACAATCTGTCTTTTAAAAATGTCTTTTTTCAAAAAACACGAACAGAATCGTCTAAAGGAACCTGAAGTGCTATCTTTGATTTTTCCGTTGATTCTTTATTACCGTTACTTTCAGATGGGAAATTTTGAATATTATCAAATGGGTTTAGTCTTCCCCTCCCTGAATAATTCACATTTAGAAAACCCACACCTGGGAAATTCCTCCCCCCTCAAAGAACATTTTCTTTTCCTGCTGATAAGTCCCCCGCATTAAATTCCACCCAGCAAAAATTTCCCAGCCGTGGAATATGCTCCCCAAACATATTCCCCTCAGATAATTTCGGATATTCATAAAAATGGAAGCTGAAATTTCTACTCAACTTTTTAGGTCAGAAACAATGCTATAGCGTTACCTAAGTAAAGAGCCATAAGGGTTCAATGAATTAATACTTCTTTATTTTTCCAGGGGCACTTTATCTGGAAGAGGTGGTTGCATAAACTTTGGAACGGGGTTCATTGCACTACAAATTAAAATTTATAGTGCCCTTACACCAGGGGCGGATCAAGGATTTTTTTGAGGGGGTGCAAAATAGGTTGATCCGATAAACTTGCGTTAGGAGCAAGTTTAATTAACGCAATCTTGCGTTAATTAAGTAAATTACATCACTCTAGACTACGTTAGGGGGGCGCCCCCCTCGCCCCTCCCCTGGATTCACCACTGCCTTACACTCTCTGTTTCTTTCCTTGTTAGATAGGAGAGCAGATGCCTAATAGGTGTGTGTTAATAACAAAACATTCTAACTCTCATTGGGCCTTCAGGTATAAACAGAATAAGTTCAAAGGTAGGGGAGGGGAAAAAATGCGGGGGGGGGGGGTATTTGCCCTTCGATCGATTTTGACTCGTAAGAGCTGGACTAAAACTTCCAATTTCCAATCAAATGAGCCCTCTCTGAAGTTTATACAAGAATCCCTTCCTGTCTCCAGACCCTGGGGGGTTTTGTCGACGCCAGAGTTTTGTTACTTAACCTTTCAACTATTTTTAACAAAATTTTTATCTAATGCATTTAGGGCATGGAGGAGGGGGGGCTAGTTGCCCTCCAATCTCTTTTGAATCTTAAAAGTGAACAAGAAGTTTCAATTTCCAATCAAATGAGCCCTCTGTAAAGTTTTTACGAGTATCCCTTCAATAAAAAATAATATGAAGGATTCGGAGAATCCTTAAATTACAACCCCTACCCTGAGAGCTGTGGGAAAGCTGTCATACTCAAACATCGAATTTCTAAACGTTAAAACCATGTTCAATAAAACTGCTGTCTCGACATTTTGATTGGATATGTTTCGGGAAAAGGTGCGCGTGAGAGGGGGGTTAGTTGCCCTCAAATCACTTTCGACTATTAAAAAGGGCCCTAGCCCTTTGAATTTCCAATCGAATGAGTCTTTTTTGAAGTTTGTACAAAACCGCCTTCTATAAAAACCTTATATGCCCCCAGGGTATAACTTGAAACCCTTGCCTTGAGGGTTTTGGGTGAGTGTCCTCCTCAAAAAAATATTTTCTATCTGAAAATTAACTACGTTGAACAAAATGGCTATCTCAAAATTTTGATTGGATGTGTTTGGGGGAATGATGGGCGTGGGGGGGGGGGCGAGTTTTTCCTCCCATCACTTTCGACTATTAAAAAGGGCACTAGCCCTTTGAATTTCCAATCGAATGAGCCTTTTTTGAAGTTTCTACGACAACGCCTTCTACAAAAACCTTATATGCCCCCAGGGCATAACTTAAAACCCTTGCCCTGAGGGTTGTGAGGGATTGTCCTCCTCAAAAACATATTTTCTATCTGAAACTTAACTTCGCTGAAAAAAATGGCTATCTCAAAATTTTGATTGAATGTGTTTGGGGGAATGATGGGCGTGGGGGGGGGCTTGTTGCCCTTAAGTCACTTTCGACTATTAAAAAGGGCACTATCCCTTTTAATTTCCAATCGAATGAGCCTTTTTTTAAGTTTCTACGACAACGCCTTCTATAAAAACCTTATATGTCCCCAGGGCACAACTTAAAACCCTTGCCCAGAGGGTTGGGGGGGAGTTTCCTCCTCAAAAATGTATTTTCTATCTGGAAATCAACCACGCTGAACAAAAGGGCTATCTCAAAATTTTGATTGGATTTGTTTGGGGGAATGATGGGTGTAGGGGGGGGGGCTAGTTGCCGTCCAATCACTTTTGAGTATTAAAAAGGGCACTAGCCCTATGAATTTCTAATCGAATGAGCATTTTTAGAAGATTCTACGACAACGTCTTCTATAAAAACCTTATATGCCCCCAGGGCATAACTTAAAACCCTTGCCCTGAGGGTTGGGGGGGATTGTCATCCTTAAAAACGGATTTTCTATCTGAAAATCAACTACGCTGAACAAAATGGCTATCTCAAAATGTTGATTGGAAGTGATTGTGGAAATGATGGGCATGGGAGGGGGGGGGGGGGCTAGTTGCCCTCCAATAACTTTCGACTATTAAAAAGGGCACTAGCTCTTGAATTTCCAAATCGAATGAGCCTTTTTTGAAGTTTCTACGACAACGCCTTCTATAAAAACCTTATATGCCCCCAAGGCATAACTTAAAACCCTTAACTTGAAGGTTGTGGGGGAGTGTCCTCCTCAAAAACATATTTTCTATCTGGAAATCAACTACGCTGAACAAAATGGCTGTCTCAAAATTTTGATTGGATTTATTTGGGGAAATTATGGGCATGGGGGGGGGGGGGGCTGGTTGCACTCCAATCACTTTCGATTATTAAAAAGGGCACTAGCCCTTTAATTTCCAATCGAATATGTCTGTTTTGAAGTTTCAACGACAACGCCTTCTATAAAAACCTTATATGCCCCCAGGTCATAACTTAAAACCCTTGCCCTGAGGGTTGTGGGGAATTGTCCTCCTCAAAAACATATTTCTATGTGAAAATCAGCTACGCTGAACAAAATGGCTGTCTCAAAATTTTGATTGGATGTGTTTGGGGAAATAAAGGGCGTGAGGGGACTAGTTGACCTCCAATCACTTTCGACTATCAAAAAGGGCACTAACCCTTTGAATTTCCAATCGAATGAGCCGGTTTTGAAGTTTCTACGATAACGCTTTCTATAAAAACCTTATATGCCCCCAGGACATAACTTACAACCCTTGTCCTGAGGGTTGTGGGGGATTGTCCTCCTCAAAAATATGTTTTCTATCAGGAAATCATTTACGCTGAATAAAATGACTATCTCAAAATTTTGATTGGATGTGTTTGGGGGAATGATGGGCGTGGGGGGGGGCTAGTTGCCCTTCAATCATTTTCGATAATTAAAAAGGGCACTAGAACTCTCGATTTCCAAACGAATGAGCCCTTTTTGAAGTTTATGCGACGACCCCTTCCATATGAAGTGCCTCTGGGAAAAAAATTATAATAAAACACTGGAGTCGTATGGCCTTTAGTATAGGCAACGCTATAGCGTTGCCTCTGATAAGAGAACTTGAATCGCAAACAATTCTATAGATGATACAGTAAGTACAATTCAAAGCCAGTATTCTCATACATTTACGGTGATAAAAAAGATTTTGGAGAACAGCAGTTAAGAAAATTTTTTCATGATGGGTCTAGATCGTGAATAATTGTAGCATCTCCTGAGAGCATTCTTCAATAGATTCAGCTAAATCATCAAGAATCAACCAAAAGTTTGGCACAATACTGTTAAACAAGTCAAGTTCTCGTATGAATTTGATTGGTACAATGCCCTTTATTTTGTCAGAGGACTCTTGCCCTACACTATAGTATAATAGATGTTTTCGGAGTCTCTAAAAATATTTTATCATGCTTTTAAATTATTTTCGTTAATAGTGCTGTTTTGCCAGACCTTGATTGTCTGCAAAACAAAAATTCTCTGAATGCTGTTTTAAATTGATACATACTCTACCAATGTCAAAATAAAACTAACCCGACCTAGCCTCAGTCTGCTGAATAGATACTAAAAAAACAGAATATACATATTTTCATTAATTCACAAATAAATACACTACAATTTTTTAAAAGTATAGATATATAAACACTTGTATATATTTCTAATTGCAGTTCAACATTAGAACACTTGAACATATCACCGTCTTGGGAAGCCGCTGCGAAGACCGAAGGTCAGGCCGTGCCGGTAGCCCTGGCACAGCTACGGCGACTGTAAAGGCACCCGTGGCGGGTGGTAACAAGAAACATAAAACATAAAGTTTTATAAAGCTTTATTGTGCCCCGCTAAACTCATCTTAGCTCTATGCATACCCAAAACAACGGTTTCTAAGCATTTCCTTTTATTGTTTGAAGTCAAAGTGTTAGGATAGTGCAACATTTTTGTCAGTACTGCCACGCTGAACCATGAAAATTAAGAAATTAAAGAAATTACTTAAACTTAACACCACTTTTCGTCCGTAAAGTTTCCTACACTTTGCTATCAATTTGCTGCATCATATTTTGACCCTTATCACGTGAAAATTCAGACTATGCGGCAAAAAAAACAGATAAGCGCTGGCTTGTGTAGAATACAAAATTGCACAAGAAGCATTTAAGTTTTCAAGTGAGTCCTTATTAATATATTTTAAACCATCCGCTCTATATGATGAGCCCTTGGAAAAAAGAACATATCCCTTCTGTCCATGGTAAAACTTTATTTTCTACGCCTTTTCAAGGTTGGAGATCTTAAACTTTTGTTAATAGTTTTTTGCCATTAAGAGTTCAGTAATAATCTTTAATATAAATTATTTTCTCCTTAATTTCAAAGAAAGCAGTGTCACCCATCCATAAATCCAAAACAAAAACATGTCCCAACGATAAAAAGAGGCCAGGAAAATAGAGCTTTGGAGAAGAAAGAAAAACGTCGTATACTAGCATTGTTACCCCAACTACTATTGCTACTGCTACTTGAAAATTTATGTCACATTTCTATTGATGAGTTTATTTGCTTTAGATGGTATGCTCAGCAATGTCCATTGCCATCAAACTTTGAATGAATGACTAATTTTGTTAGAAAGTTGTTTACTCAAGTCATAAGGATTTCTTAGTGTGTTTCTTTTTTTCTTTATCTGAGGTTTAATGCTGTTGTAAAGGTGCTAAATAAAGTGGTGGATATTAAAGATGAGGATTAAAAAATATGGCCCTGAAAGAGTCATTTTAAACTCGTTATCACTTGTCTGAGGGCTACCATTGAAAATGAGAAAAGAAAGCATTCCAAGAACCATAATATATAAAGAAAGTCTCTAGAGCTAGGAAAATAGAAATAACAATGGAACTTAGCTTGCGTGAGTTTATCTTCCTTAATGTTCACATTTCTAATCAAAAATTTCATATGTTAAAAAAAATACTAAAATTAGAAATCTGAGCATAAAACTTTCAAAATCTGCTTTTGCAATCTGTAAATAAAACTTAGTTTTACTCAAGCTACGATGCGATTTGAATTAATATAGTTTTAGCTTATTTGCAAGTTGATGGAAGTAGTATCCCCTCATTGCTCTTAAACGCATCCCTAGCAGATTTCCATAGGATCTTAAACGCATCCTTGTCTAAAGCGCATGCCGTGTTTCAGTGACCAGATTTTACGGTAATGTTTACCTATGTAATATGGATGACGCAATTTTGCTTCAGTATTATTTCTGCATCGGAAGGATAAACATCGTATTTAAATAAGTGAAGATGAAACTTTCCTAGAAGTCATGTGTACATGATAGAGTTTTAGTAGCATTGAATGCTGAGAAACAGAAATATTTGAATTATGTAACAAGTGCAAATGGAAATCTTAATGGATATATATGCGTGCGTTGTCACGACAGTAAGGACTTAAATTTCTTTCGACTACCGAAAAAATTCAAGCCTAAGACTGAGAATGTTAATCTAAGACTTCTAGTTGATAAAGAAGTTCTACTTTCTGCTGATGATAAAACGTATTCGTTGATATATCTTATCACAATCCTCCTACTATTATCATTCAAGGAAAGGTAAAAAGAGCACATATATACCGTCGTAACATCATGCAACATATCTTGTCTAGATGCCAAAATTGTTTCTTATGTAAAAATAATGTCGTAATAGACAGAGAAATCACAACTAAAACAAAAAGGGCGCTAGCGGAGATTATCTACCAGGAAATTAAAAGTGAATTGATTAATAACAACCCCCATGTAAGCACCAATGATAATTTACAAGCTAAGATGTTCATTGGCCAATGTATGACGTCACTCCTCCTAGAAGACATTCATTTTATTGATCGTGAGTCAGTTTCTTTTTGGCGGTGGGATTCATTTTTTACATAGGTCCATTACGCTTGTATAAATTGGACAGCTGGTCATCCTGTAAAAATTGTACATCTGTTGATGACTATAACGAAAAGTATAGATTATGCTATCCATGTAGATGGCAAAGAGGATATGCTATGCAAATTAAAGACTGTAATTCCTCTCTTCAAGAGATTTGTGACTCTCATACTAGAAGTTTCTTATGCTCCAATTGTCACTATGATAAATGTGATCAATGAGAAAATACTTATCCTGGCGTGATTTCAGTTTATTTTTAAGAGTCTGGTATCGTCGTGGTTTCAAATTTTTTGGAAAAAGTACTTGGTCTACGCTTCAATTGCTGGAATAATAAAAGAGTCTGGTTTTTATGTCATCGCTGTGAAGATACCGACTACTATTATTATAAACCTACAGATTTTTATTTGGCTGTTACAGAAGTGATACTTCATATGAGAGTTTTATATCTGACATTGTTTCAAATAAGAAAATTCAAAAGCATGAATTTTATAACAGGGATCAGAATAGTATTACTGACTTTACACAGAGATTTAATAAAAATGAAGCTACAAAATATTATAGAAAACGTGACCCAGACTTTGCATGCCAAGATGAATACAAGTTAAATCCTGACTAGCTGCTACCGCTTATAGTTTCTGATGGTTACTTATACGTAGAAGAAGAAATCTAAAACGACGTGGTGTTTTATACACACAAGTTTAATTAATAAACGAATTTACATACATTTTTGAAGCATTTGAATCTTAGAGCACCGAAATTTATATTATAGAGGTAGGAAAGGGTATTTTCAACTAGAAAGTCGTTCAATCGTGGACGGTCACCATAAATGTTCAGGAACTCACTGCAAGTATGTCCGCGACATCGAAAAATAAAATATGGTAGTGCATGAAAACTACAGCTTTTTGTTGATAAATCTCGTACCCGCCTCTGATTTTGTATAATAGATTTTCCACTTTGCTCAAGAAATTTTTCAATGTGAGGCGTGTATAACGTATGCGGTAGGCCAAGAGGGTAAAAATTCATTATTCTTTGCTGTTTGAAAAATGCATACCCAAATCCCCGTCTTTAAAGTTGATGGGCTACTGTTAAGAATGATAATAGTGTTGTTCACACTTTGAATATGCGTGAGTAAAACCGATGGTATGCAACAAGATTTTTATTTTGACATATAAGGATCCAAATTGAATTCATTGATTATTCGTTTCGTTTTCAGAGTTTCAAGTGTAATAGAACACTTCCATCAGGGGTTATATCCCAATAGGTTTCAAATTGATTTAGCGAGTTTAATGCAATAATATCCGTCAAAGGTTCAGCAAACGTCCACTGCAAACGTACAGTACCCGCTCGGACAGTACTCATATCTTGAGTACTGGACAAACCCTATACAATTATATCATGAGTTTTCCCACAAATTTCTTTGGTTATACCATTTTCGAATAATTGTGAATCTCGATCTATGGATTGCATTGTAAGTTCATATAGGATCCTTTAGGTTTTATCAAAGGATAAATTGTAGAGTGGAATTCCATTTACTTTACATGCAAGAGATGAAAGTTCAAACATTTAAAATTTATGTGAAGTATCTACCCATGCTCCAACAGCGCTAGAACTTTTTTCAAAAGCCAAAGCAAGTTTTGAAGGAGTTTCACCGTTGACAAATGATGAATCATTGTAGGTTCGTGTACCCCTAGCAATATGTCATCGATTTGTGATCGTATGAGGAACAAGCAATTTGACATTCTTTCCATAGGCTCTTAATTTTTCAATTGCCAAGGTAGGAGACCTCAGAACTTGTTGTTTTCGTATATGAAGTATTGCCGAGGTGAGAGAGACTATTTTGTCGAGTGCAGTGCCGGAGACTGTTATATCGGGTGCAGTACCGAAGACTGTTATATCGGGTGCAAGCACTTTTTGAAAAATAAAATTGGATAGTGCGAATTTTAGTTTTATATCAATCTTAACATGCGGAGACAACCATTGAGGTATATTAAATATCTCATGATTTATCTTCCCAACCAAGTTTAAATCTTTAGTTAACGCATTTCTAAGTATATTGGTGCTATTAGCGTCCGTTTTATATTAATATACAATTGCCATAACTCTCAATTTCTTATAGGATAATGGATTTATCAAGATGAATTGTATAAACCTTCCATAATTTGAAAGATTGTTACTCGTGCTCACCAGTGTTCCATTTATGTAGACACTGATTTGTCTAAATAAATTATATAGTACACAATTTTCGCCCGTCTGTACTTTGTTTTTGATTTTTATATTTTTTAACAATGACGCGCAAATCTATAAATGCTGAATTCAAATCTATGAATTAACCTTCATTGAAATAAATTTGAAAATGGACGTTTTCAAAGAGTGGCTGTTGCGGGTAGAATTGTTCATAGTAACCATGTTTTACACTCACATCATTATTTTCGACATTAAAAAGATTTCAAGATGAGGTGACTGAAGGAAGAGATTCTTTATGTGGTAGATTAACCATTTCTAGGAAAAGAAATTCTTTTTTCGATCTAACGATTTTCATTTTCTTTTTTTGTTTGATGCTTTATGCTTCCGGAGTGAGTTGAGCCTGAAGAGTGATGAGGTCTTTCTCACCCTTTTTAGAGCTTTTTCGCTTTGTCGTGATTTCAATCGCTCGCCAAAAGATCGGGCACCGGGCCTGAGACTTTGTGAAACACTTTGTTGAAAATCCTTCCCAGAGCCCCCAAAATATAGTGCAGAGGACGCAAATAAGCGGCTACCGATGCAATATATTTTTTAGCCAGGGGTAGTGCAGAGCGAAATAGCTTAGAAAACCAATTGTCCACACCCTAACCAGACACTAACGAACGACCCCTGTAATAGTCCATTCCACCACCCAATTGTCTTAGTTCGAGAGTAACAACATAGCAATAAATATCGGGACAAACAAAATGAGTACTATTAATTATGTCACTGAATGGGTCGGAAAGACATCTAATCACAGCCATACCTTTTATTATTGATAGAGGATCCCCCAACTCACTTCTTAATCTTAACTGACAGACATCCAAATACGAATTGTTGACTGGAATATATTGAAGGTGCTTTATATTGTAGCGATGAATCTGTTCACTAGAAGTTTTTCGTTTAAGAATACGTACGAGGGGTACATAGCTACTACCTACTCAAACAGTATCATCAATATTAAATTTTTTCTTACTAACCATTTCATTAGATTACTGTATAAGAAAAATATCAAGTGTATTGTTACTGTGATGAACTTCGAGAGAGCTAATATTCTACAAAAATCGATGAGGACGTTGTTTATAAATCATCATGGTCTTATCTAAATCATCAATAAAAAACAGCAGTATTTTTTAGTGTACAATCTCTTGAAATTAAAAGTCAAACAGTTCTTATCAAACGTTCAGCCAATTCCGCCTCTATTGGACTATGAATATTATAGAGCATTGTATTATATTTCTAGAAAACCTTTTTACATCTGGATTAACAAATTCACTACCCCGTTACGTTTGAATTTTTCTATATGAATCCTGTTCAAGAGTACTTTCTATACCTTTAGCAGCTTCATTGCCTCTTTTTGACTGCAATGGAACTGCATATGCATAATGACTAAAAAACTTATTGCAAGGGTATTGTGACGTCTTTGAATCTCGCATAGAGTTAAAAGGTCTGCTTGTAATGTATTCAAAGGTAAAAGGGTTTTAGTTTTTCGATAGTCACGACCTCTGGTCCTATGATTTCAATGAAGAATGTAACTGGGTTGCTTCTGTAAAAAACTCTTTTACTAATTTCTTTTCAACTCCAGTGACTTTAGAAAGTGTAGTGGGGGAACTTACGAACTGACGAACGACCCCTGTACTGCTTGCTTCTGTAAGTTGTGTTGCTTCTGTAAAAAACTCTTTTGCTAATTTCTTTTCAACTCCAGTGACTTTAGAAAGTGTAGTGGGAGAACTTAAGCTTCTAACTTCTCCAATATTTTAACAAACCGGTTTCAAAACTTAATCCATTTTTGAACGTAACAGTGGTGTGAAGCGCCCTCTATCCTTTTGCATACTAAATGAGGTGGAAAGATGCGTTCGTTTAGTACTCTTACCAGGCCCACTTGGTCTGCTATCCATTGATATATCTCTCGATATTTCTCCAAATACCCTTAATCATTTTGAAACATGTTTATTCCCAATAAGACTTTTGGGAAAATTGGACAACTTTGAAAATTTATATAAATGACTATCAAGGGATTCAAGTCTTTTACGGTATGCAATCAAATCTGATAACAAATCAATTAAATTGAAGTAATATTAATTTTGCATCATCGGGAATTGTTTCATTTTTAATAAATTTATAAATATTATCTTCAAAGTGCTCTTTTGTGAAAGAGCCAGTTCAATTTATGTCAATTTAGAGGTTGAAAATTTTTAGAGAAAAGTATTTACAAGTTAGGCGATTATCGGCATTAAAAATGAAAAGGAACTACCGCCTGCTTGAACAAGTCGTTTTCTTTTGCTTTTCATTTCTATCTGCTGGCTAGGGCACATACAAGTATACTATGTTGCTTTGTCTGTTGTCTAACACATTCTGACAGTTAAACATTGCCTTCCGTTAAATTTAAACAAAGTTCAGATAAGAGATTAATGAATTCATTGTCAATATCATGTTTAAGTAAAGCTTTCCTAAGCCATGGTTTTGAATTAGCTAGGGCGGAAAATAAAATTTCTGTTTTCATGTAGCTCCTTCAGCGTCATTTTGGTGACTAATGATCTTTTTAGTATTCACCTGTAGATATACAGTAATTTCATTATCAAAAATATCAGTGACTACACGCAACTCTTAGGGAATGTTTTGATTCTAATCCAGCAAAATATTCCCATAAGGTTTTTTTGTAGCTTGATTGTATTCTGAGAGTAAAAATTTTAGTTCGCTAGGGTAAATTGTTTGTTTAAAGTTATAAGAGAACTTGTATCGCGAACAACCCTATAGATGATATAGTAAGTACAATTCAAAGCAAGTGTCCTCATACATTTATCTGATATAAAGATTATGGAGAAAAGAAGTTTTGGAAATATTGTCCATGACGGGTACCGATCGTGAATAATTGTAGCATCTCCTGAAACCATTCTTCAATAGATGCAGCTAAATCATCAATAATCAAACAAGAGTTGGGCGAAAAACTGTTAAACAAGTCAAATCCGCGTATGAATTTGATTGGTGCTATGCCCTTTATTTTGTCAGAGGACTCTTGCCATACATTATAGCAATAATAGATGTTTTTTAGAGTCTCTAAAAATATTTTATCACTATTTTGATTTATTTTCGTTAAAATTGTTGTTTTGACAGACCTTGATTGTCCACAAAGAAATTATCTGAATGGTGTTTTAAGTTGATACATACTCCACCAATGTCAAAATAAAACTAACCAGACCTAGCCCCAAGCTGCTGAATAAATACTCAAAATAAATAGAATATACATGTTTTCTTTAATTCATAAATAAATACACTACAAATTTTTTAAATATATATACATAAACACTTTGATATATTTCTAAAGGCAGTTGAACATATCACCGTCTGGGGCGTTCGCTGCGAAGGTCGAAGGTCATGCTGTGCCGGTAGGCCTGGCACTGCTGCGGCGACCGGAAAGGCACCCGTGGCGGGTGTTAACAAGAAACATAAAACAATTTAAAATGTTTCTTTGTGTAAAAAAATTTAAAATAAATAAATTAAAATAAATATAAAAAATTGGGAAATGACTAGAAAATACAGACAGCTGAGCTGAAGACTGATCATGGAAAAAAGACTCCCCCACCCACCAACTAAAGGGCTTTTTCCAGACCGAGTTGTTTCTTATAAACTATACAATGAACTCGATCTGAAGTAAGCTAATGACCGTTCTGTAGTATACTCAAACCGCCCACGCGTCCATAGACTTTTGTTCAATTTGGATGTTATCGCATTTTCTGACTCGAATTGTGAAGTTTTTATATTCAAAGAGTGAATGGCCATGACATTCGATCTTGGAACTAGATTGTTTTCAACACAGTTCCTATAAACATTCTTGTTGAAATTTTCTTTTACGTAGTTTGAAGGCACCCCCTTGCAGACTTGTTTGGCAACCAAATACGTTTCCATGGTAAGCGTTTCCACACAGTTCACCTTCGGACCAGGAAGCACACCTTTGGAAACCCAGTTGCTCCCCATCTCGGACTTTAACTTTAATAACTTATTTGAAGCCTGGCTCTTCACTAGCTCCGGATAGACGGACTCATCCCAGTTGGTTTAGTCCATTCAGAAGCTAATGTGCGTACCATTTTCCAAATCGTTCAACAAATACTCTGTTTTAACTTTTTAACAATATTGAGTCTGTATCCTGACTAAAAAAAAGACAAATTGTCGGGAATAAATTCTCAATAGGTTTCAAATTGATTTAGAGAGATTAATGCAATACTTACCTCAGATGGCTCTACAAAGGTATACTTAAACGTACACTCTCTGTTCGTACAATACTCAAATCTTGAGTACCGGACATATCCAATACAATGATACCATGATTTTTCGCAAACATTTCTTCGGTTATACCATTTTCAAATAAATATGAATTTCGATCTTATAATTACATTGTCAATTCATACAGGGTCCTGAAGGATTTATCAAAGGATAAATTGTAGAGTGGAATTCCATTTACTTTACATACAAGACATGAAAGTCCAAACAGTTAAAATTCATGCGGGGAATTTGGCCAAGATCCAACGGCGCGAGCCCTTTTTACAAAAGCCAATACGAGTTTTGAAGGAATTCCACCGTTGATAAATGATGAATCAGTATAGGTACGTGGACTCGTTGCAACAGGGCGTAAATTCGTGATTGTATGAGGAAGGAGCAATTTGATATTATTCCCAGAGGCTCTTATTTTCAATTACCAAGGCAAAAGAACTCATAACTTGCTGTTTTCGTACATGAATTTCGATCTAAGAATTACATTGTCAATTCATATAGGGTCCTGAAGGATTTATCAAAGGATAAATTGTAGAGTGGAATTCCATTTACTTTACACACAAGAGATGAAAGTCCAAACAGTTAAAATTCATGCGGGGAATTTGACCATAATCCAACGGCGCTAGCCCTTTTTACAAAAGCCAATGCAAATTTTGAAGGAATTTCACCTTTGATAAATGATGAATCAGTATAGGTACGCAAACTCGTTGCCACTTAGCGTAAATTCGTAATTGTATGAGGAAGGAAGGATTAGTTTGACATTATTCCCAGAGGCTCTTAATTTTTCAATTGCCGAGGCAACAGAACTCATAACTTGCTGTTTTCGTACATGAGGTATTGCTGACGTGAGAGAACCTGTTATATCTGGTGCAGTGCTAAGTACTTTTCGCAAAATAAAATTTTGCAAAAAGGCACGAGTTGTAGCTTTATATCAATCTTAGTAGTGGGAGGCAGCCATTGAGGTATATTAAATATCTCAAGATTTAGTTTAACGACTAAATGCAAATCTTTAGTTGTCGCATCTCTAAGTATATTGGCAGTTTCAGTGTCCGTTTTATATTCATATCCAAAACCCATACCTCTCAAGAGCTTATGAACAATGGCAGGTAAATCTCTAACTATAGAAGTAAAATCTATGAAATAATCTTCACTGGAATAAATTTGAAAATGGACATTTTCAGAGAGCGGTTGTTCCGGATATAATTTTTCATAGTATCCCTGTTTTACACTGACATCTATTGGAGTCATCAACATGAATTGTGTATGACTTGCATAATTTGAAAGATTATCGCTCATGCTCACCAATGTTGATTTGTGTAGACACTTATTTGTCTAAACAAATTGTGTAGTACACAATTTTAGTAGGATAATCCCTCTGCTGCACTTGGTTTTTCAACGTTAGATTTTAATAATGGCAGGTAAATCTATAACTGTAGAAGTCAAATCCATGAAGTAATCTTCACTGGAATAAATTTGAAAATGGACATTTTCAGAGAGTGGTTATTGCAGATAAAATTGTTCATAGTATCCTTGTCTTATACTGACACCTACATTTTCTGCGTTGAAAAAATTTAGAGATGAGTTGAATGAAGGATGAGATTCTTTATCTGGTAGATAAGCTATTTTCTAGGAAAATAAATCCTTTTTTAATCTTTTTACTCTCTTTTTTTATGCTTTTGGCTTCCGGGCTGGATTGAGACTGATGAGCGATGAGGTCTTTCGCAACCTTTTTATACTTTTCCGCTTTGTCGCAATTTCCATCGCTCACCAGGGACCTGATCGCGCACTGGACCTGAGATTTTGCGAAACTCTTTCTTTAAAATCCTTCCCAGAACCCCAATCATGTAGTCTAGAGGACGCAAAATACGTGGCAACTGGTGCAATATATTTTTCAGTCAGGGATAGTGAAGAGTGAAACAGCTTACCAAACCCATTGCCGACACGATAAATGGACATTGACGGACGGCCCCTGTTATAGTCCATTCCATGACCCAACTGTCGTTGCCCAAGGGTAGCAACATAGCAATCAATATCAGGATAATTAAAATGAGTTCTATTAGCCATCTCACTGAATGTGTCGAAAATGACATGTAATTACAGACAAACCATTTGATATTGCTAGAGGATAGACCAATACACGTCTTAATGTTAACTGACAGAGCTACAAACACGAAGTGTTGACGGGAATGTTTTGAAGGTGCTTTACATTGTAGCGGTGAATATGTTAACTAGAGGTTTTCCATTCAAGAACACGTAGGAGGGGAACGTTGCTATTACCTACTCTTGATCTCTCGACAAAGGATGCGTAAAGAAATGTACAACTCTCCAAGGATAAGGCGGGTGAATATTCTGCGAAAATTACACGATCTATACCACTAGCGCTTCCAGGATTTTTGTCACTGATTATATTTTAATAATAATAATTTTATTTTGACCCTTCATACAAATCCAATATAAATGCTCGAAGGAGTTATAAAAACGAAAGAAAAAAATCACGAAAAAATCACACAACGCTACAAAACAAAATTAAACTTCGATAACTATAGAAAAGAGAAAAACAAACGAAATCAAAATGACGATTTTAATGCACAAGACTAGCCAATGGAAAGTCGTGGATTGTCCTATTTCGACTTTTGAAACGGGTATATAACTCATAAATTTTCTTACTTATTTCAAAAATATAGTACCTCTGCGAAACATAAGAGTTTCTGAAAAATATGGGAATTCCCAATAAATATTTGCGTAAAGACATGTGGCGCAAACATGGCGTTACAGAGACGACCGAGCGTAATTTCGTCAAATTAACCTTTAGTTCGTGCTAGCATACCGTAAGTTTTCCACAGTTTTTCTTTAAGTGCTGCAATAACAAGATTTTTAGTAGCTCTGATAGAATTCCCATACCGGAGTCAGAGATACTCAAACTTATCCTTTTGAAGAACTGTCTTCCCGCAAACATCAACAGCACGATTTGCCAATGTTTCGTCGTTCAAGACTACGAATTTCATGTTAGACGGCTCTATTGTTTGCCCAATATCACCAAGTGCAGACGACACGGCATTAATAGCTTTAAGTAAAGATTTTAAACTATCACTTATCAAAAGTAGATCGTCTGCGTAAGATAGATGACTAGCATCAATTCCATCATCTATCAATAAATCTTCTACCGATTTTGTCGCAGAACGTATTGCATTGTAAAATATCACAGGGCTGATTACTGAGCCTTGTTTAAAACCCCTATGTATATCTATATGTCTAGAAGGCTGCCCCGCAAACCGAATTCTTACTTGAGATTTTCCATACCATTGCCATAGACAATTACAAACAAAGGGATCAACTCCTGCCCTTAGTAGTGACAGGGATGCTTTCGAATGTAAGACATAATCAAACGCCTTAGATACGTCTATTCCGCAGATGAATAAGGGATTTTTTCATTTCTTAAACTTTTCAACAATTGAAATTAAAATTGAATGCGCATTCTGAACACCGAGACCGGACTGGAAACCGAAATGATTGTCACCCACACCCGCTCGCGCTGCCACTATAGGGCACAGTATCTTCTCTAGTAACTTTGCTAGAACTGAACAAATAGTGATGGGCCTATATATACATATTATGTTTGAAACCAAGAATATCTACAAGGTTATCGTTGAGAACAACATTTTCCTTGTCAATGGGTGAACTAATGTAGATATCGCCCTCTTCAATTGAATAATTGAACTGAAAGGCACCTTTTTCACGAGCGGAAATTCTTCTATTGATAGCACGACACAAATCATTCATAGTTCGAGTCTTTAATACCCTTTAATACCCTTTCTAATATATATATATATATATATATATATATATATATATATATATATATATATATATATATATATATATATATATATATATATATATATATATATATATATATATATATATAATATATATATATATATATATATATATATATATATATATATATATATATATATATATATATATATATATATATATATATATATATATATATATATATATATATATATATATATATATATATATATATATATATATATATATATATATATATATATATATATATATATATATATATATATATATATATATATATATATATATATATATATATATATATATATAATGGCAGTAAAAACAGCATAAAAAATAAACAATTGAATATGCCTAAGGCAGCGACGGTGCCAAGCGGTGCTCAGAGGATGGAAAGTGCCAACGTGGACACTATATAAATAAAAACTTTAAAATTTACCGCTTTGCACAACGAAAAATAAATATAAAATATAGATGACTACATATAAAAAAATAGGCAGTGCTGAGCTAGACACGAAAAAACGGCCCTCCCACCAGCAATGACGGCCCCCTCCCTCCCCTCCCCCAACTATTAGGATTTTTCCAGACCGAGCTGTCGCCTCTAATCTACACATTCAACTCGATCTGAAATGAGGTAGTGACCGTGCGGTGGTAACCTCACACCATCAGCGCGTACATTCTCCGGTATAGTGGACATGGTGTTTTTCTCGACCCGAACTGTATATTTTTAAATTTTAAAGAGCGAATGGCCATGACACTCGCTCTTGGAACTAAATTATTTTCTATACAGTTCCTATAAACACTCATGTTGAATTTTCCTTTAAATAGTGCGATGGCACCCCCTTGCAGATTTTTTTGGTAACCTCATTGTGTGTTTCCACACAGTACACCTTCGGACCGGGAAACACAGCTTGGGATATCAAGTCTCTCCCAATCTCGGATTTTAATTTCAACAAGTGATTTGGGGCCTGGTACTTCACTAGCTCCATATAAGTGGACTCGTCCTTGTTTGTAAAGTCCATCCGGGACCTAATATACTCACCGTTTTTCAAAGTGTCTAACTGATTCTCTGTTTTGACTTTCAACAGGATTGAATCAGTGTCTCCATAATACACCTGAACTTGTCCCTCCCCCGGCAAGTGGAGCTTACACACATTGTAATAAAACTGAAACATGAGTTATTTTTAAATTTCTAATAAGGCACTGCCAGTGGCAATATTTTTATTTAATTTTACGCTTCTTTTTTCTTATGTATAAGGACCATATTGGAGTCTATGATCGTGAACGGTATGAGGTTCGGATCTGTAATTAATCGGGCAGATTCTTTTGGGTCTGTTACAATGTCACAACGACTCCTATTGCATACACTCTCGCATATTTCACAAGAACCCACCGAACTGTCGGTGGGTCGGCGGCTCTTGGAACTAAATTATTTTCTATACAGTTCCTATAAACACTCATGTTGAATTTTCCTTTACATAGTGTGACGGCATCCCCTTGCAGGCTTTTTTGGTAACCTCATTGTGTGTTTCCACACAGTACACCTTCGGACCGGGAAACACACCTTGGGATATCAAGTCTCTCCTCATCTCGGATTTTAATTTCAACAAGTGATTTGGGGCCTGGTACTTCACTAGCTCCATATAAGTGGACTCGTCCCAGTTGGTAAAGTCCATCCGGGATATAACATACTCACCGCTATGATCGTGAACGGTATGAGGTTTGGATCTGTAATTATTCGGGCAGATTCTTTTGGGTCTGTTAAAATGTCACAACGACTCCTATTGCACACACTCTCGCATATTTCACAAAAACCCAAATTCAAAAAGAGTTTAATGATCTCTTTTTTGACCTTGGTTTTCGCTTTAGACTGTTTCTTGAAAAAAGTTTCAACAAGCGTCTTCATGTAAGGGATTTGATCAAACTTGAGAACTCTATGAATCTTTGTGACATTGAAAACGTTAGCAAGCATCCACCGCAAAAGAACGTAGTGTACAGCAATATCCCGTTTCGGTTCAAGGTCGGCAATAAGCTTTGTTTTGACGGCGTCCATACCCATATTCTCTACCAAAGATAAATTTTAGTGACTCAAAGAGTCCCTAAGCACCAGTGTATTTACGCACCGGAAAACAAAGTCCTTTACGAAGTCATGACGTTCCAGGGTTATTTCTCCATCAATTTTGAAAAACCGTCCTTGTGGTCCATTCTCCTCACCAGTTTGAATGTTGGGAAAATCTTGAGCAGAAGGATTTTCAAGCCATCGGTAATTCTCACACTCAAATAAAAATGAGATATTTTCGACGGATAAAGTGAATTCATATCCAAAAAACGGCATTCCACTTTTTATCGGTGCTTTGTCCAGTCAGATCAGTTTCAATGATACGATCCCCGTGGAAGACACACCCTATCCTCATGGATCTCTCCACAAATAAGTGCTGATCCACGTCGGTGATCAGACCTATTTCTGCCCCACTAATTTTAAGGCTTAAATCCATCACCAGAGGAGGAGTTGAAAAATAATACCCTATATCCAACCCAAATTCTCCGTAAGTTTTATGCGTTGTTTTACAGACAATACCCAACAACGTCAATACATCACTATCCAGGTACAGTTTACAATAATCCCACCCATTTTTACACCCTCTCTTAGCCCAAACCCTCTTGGCAAATTTATAATCGGCAGAGGTGCATTGACGATCTCGAATTGAATCATAAAACTCTGCGATGGCCGGTAATTTTTCCTCACTTAGCTCCGAGGTGGAGCTGTAGTACTTGTACGGGAACGGTTCCTCATCTGGAAAGGGCTGTTTGAGATGGAAAGGGCTGTTTCATTGTTTTTGTGTACTTGAATCAGTTGGCTTAAAGATCTGGGAAAGAAGCTATAGGAGTCTAAGAAACTCACTTTATTCAAGCACATTTTACCATTATCAATTGTTTT
Organism: Artemia sp. Qi Xiang Cuo; assembly: GCF_049724085.1. Taxonomy (NCBI): domain Eukaryota; kingdom Metazoa; phylum Arthropoda; class Branchiopoda; order Anostraca; family Artemiidae; genus Artemia; species Artemia sp. Qi Xiang Cuo. The sequence goes on from NC_142811.1 coordinate 31,489,096, forward strand.
CCGTTTAAATTCTGAGACTAGCAACTTTTCAGATGATTTAGGCATAATTTTACAAGAATCAGAACCATCTAACCATGAGTCATCTACAGCTTCACCTTTTTGCAATAGTGCCAACGCTGGTAATATGAATTTCAAATCATAATTGGAGTTGTGCATGTAAACCGGTAGAAAGTATTGCTACTTAACACTTACGTTACACAATTTATGCGCAACCCTCCAAACATTACTTCCTCCCAATGAAATTTTTTGCAACAAATGGTCATGGGCAGGGAATTTCACATCCCCCTAAACAATTTTATTATTACAAACCCAAAAAATATCTTGATTTTTAATAGCCAACTCGTCTTCTGGTGATAGAGTCATTGGATAATGTGTGTTGCTCAGCCTTGAAATTGCCTTATTAGCTGTTTTAACAAGTGCAACCCTTGCTGTTCCAACGCAAACGTCCCCACCCAATATCTCAACTAAATCTACCAATTGCATGGTATTACTAGAGTCTCTTTGTGCATGGGCAAAAGATACTACAATGGCTTCATGTTCTTTAACACAAATAAAATTTGATGAATCGTACACATCCATGAGTGCCGCCTCAATGTCTAATGTCACCCTTTGGCTCTGCAGGAGCGTGTTCTGAAAACTTTTGAACCGCAAGGTGACATTGTCTCCTGAAATCCTGAAACCGTCTCCAACGACTAGTACTCATGAAGCTTGCAGTGTTTAAACGATTTTTCAATTTTAATTCACTACAGAATCTAGACAAAGACATTGAACAGTAATAGCAGGTGTCCCCACGTCATTTTTTTAATTCACTTAAGGCCCAACTAATATGGGGGATGGGAAATAAATGTCCAAGTGAATCAAGGTTTTTGGCAGGTTCGTAAAGAAGCCATACCCAGTGTTTTAATGATTCAATGGACTTAGCCGTTACGGAGTATATTATCCGTTTTTAATTACTAAGTTCCCCTTATTCATATTCTTCATCAAACTGCAACACTGTAGCCCTAATCTTTAAATGTTTGTTCGCCCGCTTAAAATGTCAATCTCCTTTAGTGTAAAAGGGTAATGTCCCTTTAAACAATTAAAATCCACTTTCGAAAATTATGTCCCATTCCCCCCCCCCCCGCCAATAGCTGCTAAACCATCTAAATATGTCTTAAAAGCATCATCTCTCTGGGGTATATGACTCACAACAAGGACTGAATATTTGGAACACTCAAAGCCCGTGTCAGAACGAATGTGTTTTAGACCTTGATACGCTTTTAAATCTGCAATATATTTTTTTAAAATTAGGCTTCTCACTCCCCCTCTCGCCCCTTAAACAAATTCTTTTCTAAATTTTGTAGTATTTACTTCTATTTTTGAATAAATAAAATCACCAACCCACTCCCGTTTTCACTGTACCTCTTCATCCTATTAAAAGTTTCCCCTACCCAACCCGAAAAAACATCCACAAAATTATTCAAGTCCGGATGAAGTGTTGGCATCTTTGTTTGCAGATGATACTCGCGCGAATCACCCGTACTTGCATTAAAAAAACGTTATAATAAAAATGGAAGCTTTATTCCTGTCCCTACCCAAACTCCCGCATATGGTTTTAAAGAAGTGCCCAAATCTTGCTGACATAGGAGTGCGCTAGGTCAATCAGATCCTTATGGATACTACAACTTGTATTGGACTTGAATAGATCCCCAAACTCAGCCCTATAAACATGAATGTTGCGGAAAGTGGCATTCGCTACATACAAATTGGGTAAAAAATGGAGGTAAGCCGGTACCAGTTTGATCTCCCAAATCACTGTGAGGCGTGGGCGCCTTAGCCCCCTGTCGACCTCGCTAGGTTGTACTTAATCTAAAAGGCGGTCCAAAAACTCACTGCTGAGGCGGAGATCCCTCACGATGGTATCATAGTCAATGTTGGGGGATTCCATACTAATCGGACGCACCCCCGCACTTGAACTCCCTCTCGCGTAAACTACTCTCCGAGACCTGTTTAATTTCCATGAGCGGCAGGATTTCATTAGAGGTTCCTGGTGACAGTATGTGAACCTAGAAGAATAATAAGAGCTTATTACTGGGACACTGGAACACTTTTCACTGGAACACTTTGCCCTATCAAAAAGAGAATAATCAAGAGTGAGTGTAGAAGGGTACAATTAGTCCTTTTACTTATAGACATCATACTACTCGCTATAATTTTAATGTCCCTCCATAGGGACCAATTGTGTATATTAAGAAACATAGAAGGGTACCATGACCCTTGGCACCACAAGCCCCCTACTACTGACCATATATGTTATGGCTTCCGTTGGACCACACTACTGGTATAAACGTAAAAAAAACCTACTACCAGTTAAGTATGTTAAAACTTACCGAAGGGGGAATTAGGTTAAGCATATCCTCAATCCATGATGGGATTTCATATTCCTTGTCCTCCGCTTGTGCAGATCGTTCACCAAAGAACTTGGCCACGAGCCAATCAATCTCGAAATTGGCCTGGAAAAAGAATTTCTCTTTAGCTATAAAGGGCATATGGAACTATCAGGGGGAATGCTATTGAATAGCCCTTTGGGACTGCTATTGAACTGCTATTGAATAGGGGGGGGGGCGGGTGGAGACGGCTCCCCAAAAGATTTCAATAGTATTTCCTAGTCTTATTCCTTTGAAGTGTCATAGCGTATATTCTGAAAACCTTTTAACTAAAAGTCAAAACTAGTGATAAAATAAAAAGTAAGCCTTTATCAGCGAAAAGAATGGATTAAATTTAGAACAAAAAATGGTTTTATTAGACAGAAAAAGCTTCTTCATAGCCTGAAATGACGAAAGTGTGCAAAAAAAAACTAGGTTGAAAAGAATGTCTTATTTTTATATATCTCTTGGGAGCGATGGAGGTCTTTAACACTAAGGGGGGCCGATTTATAACCTGAAGCTTCAATATTCTAACGAACAAGAATGGGTAATCACTTAAAAAATAGTAAAAAGTCAAAACTATTAATCCAGAACTAAAGAATCAGCACTTATTACCCTAAAAGAATTTTAACGAAAAGCCCCTGGAATACTTTTAATGTCTTTGAAGTGGTTTCTTCGACAGTTTAAAAATAGCAAAAAAATACCCTTTATTAGGCTTCCTGTAGAAGACTAAGAAAACAACATTATTAGCTTGAGAATACACATTAGCTTACTTTACTTATTTATTCAAATTCCGGCAACGCATGATGGGGGGGGGGGGGCTTGCGTAGAGGGTCCAGGTGAAACATGATGGAAGACGATGTCATGACCTTGGCTAGATGGGGGAGTGGCTTGACCTGGAGTGGGATTCATCATTAAGTAGGAAGCTGCCCATTCTCTTTTTAATTTCCTGCTAGTGAAGGGGCCAGCGTTGTCACGGCCTTGTGTAGGTGGGGCATCGGCTTGACCTCGAGTTGTTGGTTACCCAGGAAGCACAGCTCTTGAAGGTACAGGCCTCAAAACTTGCGAAGAGGTCCTGTGTACTGGGGCAACTCCATCCATTGTACAGGGGCAAGTCGTTTACCCTAGCCCTCTTGGCAGGCGGGGAGAGGGCGGGGAATTCCTAGAAAAGAAAACAAGATTTAGTATAAAAAACCTTATTTATTGGAAATAGCGCTCCCATCTAGAGAATAAGAGAATAGCAGAAAACATGATTTATTAGAAAGCATAGTTTTGCCAAGAAGTCCTCTTAAGGTATTAATCATCTAGGGTGCGGATAAACATCACCTTGAACTGATGTTTTCTCTCTAATAAGGTAACATTACATTACATATTAAAGCTAAGGGTGCTCTAGAAAGGTATAAAATTCGACAAAAAACATTTGTACGATGAATCAGGGAATATTTTGTTGTACGCGCCGTAGAAATAGCCCACTCAGACCATGCACTAACCCGGAGGAAATACACTACCCACTAGTCTCATCCCCCCTAACCCCTTTTCCAAGAAAGCAAAGAGTAGTATTTGCGAGGAATAAACTAAGCTTAGATATCAAATGTTTTATTACAAAGGTTCTGAGGTATAAAACTGGACTAGAAAAACTGACCTAATCATATTGAAAAAATGGGTCATTCCCCGTAAGGTTTATTGCGTCAATTTTGTTGACAAAATTAGTTGGAAGTTTTAGAGCATATAGTTCGCTTAGACCAATAGAGACATATTTAATTGGATATAAAATTCCAACCTCAAAATATCCACCCATCCTCATTCCCCCTTTCAAAGAAAAGCAACAACTAGAATTGGCGAGGAGTAAGCTAGGTGTAGAAAAAAAAATGTTTTATTACATAATTTGAGGGAAATAAAACTATGATTACTGACCTAAGTTGATTAAAAATAGGTCATTCCCCATAAGGTTCATTGCATAAGTTTTGCACTGAATCATGGTTGGAAATACAAGCCTTGTTGTTTAACTTTAATTTTGATAAACCCGACAAGCAATAAACTTCGGAGTTACAACTAGGGAGAGGGGGGAGACATTATTCTTTGCTTAATGAATCCATGTCCTTTAATCTCATGTGAAGATGCAGTTTGTTTCACCTTAGTGTGTTCTTGTTAGACGCAACTTCCAACCCTCCAAAATATAGAACTAAAATATTCATATAAAAATAGGTCATCTGTTCTCGCGTTTATTAAGCATCATTTTGCAGAGAACCATGGCTGGAAATAACACCCTTGTTGTTCACACATGTTTTCCTTAATTAAGAAAAGAAGTGTGTGATATATTTGGCACTAGATAGATATTTGGTAGATATATAAACACACGAGGGGAAAAAAGACTGCTTTTCTCGCATAACGTTATTACCAAAAAGAATAATTTCTTTTGAATAGATTAATTCTTCACTGATGGAGGATGGGGTTTTGGGTTGCTATATGGTAAATAGGGGATAATGTGAGCTGAAAAATGAGTATAGACAAGATAATGTGGTGGAGGGAATAATGGGGCTTGGAGGAGGGAGGGTCAGGAAATAATAGAGAAAAGAGGCTCACTTCATGGTAACGAGAATTATCCATTATTTTTTAAATAGTTGTGTCACGTTCTAGAATCGAAAAATGTCGGATAGAAAATCGCCTTTCTGGCACCTATTTATGGCGCCCCGGGTTCAAAAAAACTTTTTTTGTCATGTAGTTCAGAGCGAAAGAGCTTAGCAAACCAATTGCCTAGACTGTAACTGCATGGGGACTTTTATTTTTAGTAGTCCTGGGACAAGGGGAGTACAGAAAAATAAAAGACTACTATTTGGGGGCTTCTATTTATGGCGATCCTGAGACAAGGGAAGGAAAGTACACAGGAACTGGGTGTCTTCCAGAAAGCGTTAGATGTGCCAAAAATGGCTACGAATCAAGACAAATGGCGGCCGTTAGGGAAAATATTGGAACAACTGGGAATGTCATGCGAAATCTACAAGCTGGAAACAGGGACTTGTGGAAATCCTATGCTATATTCCTAGGGATGCCTTTAAAATCCTATGATATTTTCCTGTGGACCTATTTAAAGCGTGAGGGTGTGTCGCCAGCTGTGTTCCCTTTAATATAACACCCGGAATCGTATTATACAGATGCTAGGGACTCTACTTATTGCTACTTATTTATTATACCAACCATACTCTGATTAATCTTATAAAAAATACTGAAACACAATTTCGTCATAACACCTAGAAACAGGGACCGCATTGCACAGGTGAAAGGGACTAGGAGCTCCATTTAGAATTCCCTATTATTGCTACTTGTGTAATATAGCTACCAAACTCCGATTGTATCATATAAAGGTACTGAAACACTTGGAATCCCGGTAATGTTGCCAGGGTTTGTTGTCGGAATCTTGCCATGGGTCTTGTCGGAATCTTGCCAGGGTATGTCGTCAGATTTCTATGAGAAAAGGAAGGGCATGTTGGTGGAATCCTATGGGAAAAGGGAGGGCATGTCGTCGAAATAATTATGGCCTGACTACTGGTATTCTTGTGTCGTTCCCATTTTCTTTTTTTTTCCAAATGAATTCGGTAGCTTTAGTCACTTCTTACTAGATAAAAGAAATCAGGCGCTTGAGAAATTGTATTTTGAACAGTTCATGGTAACAAACTGTAAGTAAGGAGCCATCCGGCTCAATAGTAATCTAAACTCTAAAAAACGGAATTTCGATACCAATAGATACATCAAAAGAATTGGAATTTTATGCTGATTTCAAATATATACGTTTGATCAAGTTTAGCCTTGCCCATGAAAAGTTATGAGTTCTTTGCCTGAGAATATTTGCCTGATTTTCGAAAAAGGGCCACCCCCTAAAAGTCATAGAATCTTAATGTCATAAAAATAATATATAGTTCTATATTATAGTTCTATATAGTTCTATATTATAGTTCTATATAGTTCTATATATATATATATATATATATATATATATATATATATATATATATATATATATATATATATATATATATATATATATATATATATATATATATATATATATATATATATATATATATATATATATATATATATATATATATATATATATATATATATATATATATATATATATATATATATATATATATATATATATATATATATATATATATATATGTGTATATGTATATATATATATATATATCCTTTTTTTTAGAACTTCAGCTACTATTAGAACGAGTCACACCATACTTACAATTTGTTACCACGAAATATCGTATTTAATTTCCACAGTAACTGGTTTTTAGTTTGGGTTATTAATTTTTTGTACTTTTAATAATTCAATTCAATTCAATTTCATTCGAATAAAAACATAACACAAACATCAATAACAATAAAGATCCTAGAAGATAACTTGTTAAGGACAAAAAGAAAAAAAAATTAAAGTAACACTGAAAAAAAAAAAACATAGAAGAATAAAACATGGCTAATTAGAGCAAATTTGTTAAAAATGGAAATATTAAATTATACTATCAAGTTTTGTTACATTTTTATACAACTTGCAGAAACTTGTGGCTAGTACGACACTGGAGAGAATTTTGTTCCATTGAATAATAGATTTGTAAATGGGAGATTGCTGGGCAGCACTAGAAACGAATTTAGAAATTTTAAAGGCTCTATTGGAAGAACGGAGACAGTGGGCTTCCGAATTAATAATATTATAATAGATTAGGAGTTGAGGTGGAAGATTATTGTGGAAAGCAGAGTAAGCAAGCGATAAATTTAGTTTTAGTATGATTTGATCAAGTGGAACTATGCCAAAATCTGAATACAAATCACGAGTTGGATATAGACGGGGAAGCCGAAAAACTGCTTTAATGGCGCAGTTTTGGGCAAATTTGAGTTTTTTAATGAAGGACCGTTTTGTATTTCCCCAAACTGATCCGCAATAAGAAAGGTAAGGAAAGATAAAGGAATAATAGAGGGTAACTAGGATGTCAGGAGGAAGAAAATAATTCACACGGTTAATCATAGCAACTTGTCTCAAAATTATTGCTGTTATGTAACAAATATGATTAGAGAATGACAAGCATGAGTCAATAAATACACCAAGAAACTTGGCACCCTCCACTTGTGGGAGGATGTCGGAGGAGTACCTGAGACCAAGAGCAGGTTGAATAACGTCTTAGTCGTAGGGGGTTCTGAATAACACTATTTGACTTTTTTTGCTATTAATGGTCATGTTATTCGTAAGGCACCACGCCTGGACTCTGTTCAGAAGAACTTGGCCAGAGGTTATTACCAATGGTAGATTGGTGCCAGTGATGAAGAAGTTGCTGTCATCAGCAAATAAGACAGGATACACTGAAGGGCCCAGGTCTATAACAAGATCATTGATATACAGGAGAAATAAAATAGGGCCTAGAACGGAGCCTTGCGGGACACCCCTCCGAACAGGTAAGGGCTGAGAGGATACTCCACCTAAGCTCATACTCTGTACCATTTCAGATAGATAAGAGTCAAACCGAGAGAGGGGAACACCACAAATACCGTAACTATTTAATTTACTTATTAAAATACTATGATCAACCATGTCAAAGGCCTTAGAAAAATCCAAAAATAAGCCCAATACAGTTTTTTTAAGGTCGAGTTGTGACGGTATGAACTGTGTGGCGTCAATTAGAGCATGAGAAGTTGAGAATTTCGGCCTAAAGCCATATTGGTGAGGAGAAATCAAGGATACGGAGTGCTGACTGTCAAACAGAAAGGGAGACAGACGTCTGAAGTTGATTCTCTCGAGCACTTTGGATATAACAGGAAGAATTGAGATTGGACGATAATTACCTATCTCAGTTGGATCGCCCTTTTTAAGAACTGGAATAACAATGGCTGACTTTAGTAAATCAGGGAAAACTCCGTGGGTTAAAGATAGGTTGACAATATGCTTGATGGGCTCGTAGACAAAAGGAGATATGGTCTTCAGCAGCTTATTACTTAATCCAAGACAGTCAGGAGTAAAACTATTAGGGAGAGAACCGATGATTTGAAGTACCTCATTGCTATCAGTTGGGCAGAAAAACATGGATCTAAAATTGAAGCAAGGGAATACAGCCTGTGAGGAGGAGTGGGAGTCAGTATGAGGAACATTCGAAAAATAATTATTAAATGCATCAGGTGCATGTAAAGGGTCAATTAATCTACCATTTGTGTCTTTAAGGCGAATAGGTATAGACTTTGATTTTCTATTTTTTGAAAGTATATCATTAATGGTGGACCATATCTTTTTCAGATTTCCTTTGCAATTGAGAATTTTTGTATAATAATAATTTTTCTTCGCTTCACGGATGAGTTTAGTGTATAAGTTTTTATAATGTTTATAATTAGATAGGTCAATATCACTACTGGTCTTACAGGCTAACTTATATAATTTGTTTTTACGATATGAGGAGACAATGAGGCTATGTGACATCCAGGGGCAAATAGGGATATTTTTCCGGTTAGGTTTACGAATAGGAAAACTTGAATGGATAGTCCCACTTAGCCTTTGCGCCAAATCTTTTGTGGCAGAATTTACCTCTTGACAATTTAAGACATCGGACCAGTCAGTGGTTCTTAGGCAATCGATAAAATGGTTTATATTTGCAGAACTGTAATTTCGAGTAGGTGTTGGGATATTAATTCTAAATCGTAGAGGTAGTGGTTGCGAAGGTAGAGACAGGTAAATAGGAAAATGGTCTGACAGATCCGAAAATACTATATTTGAGGACAGGTCATTTCCCAGGGAAGTGGATACAAAAATGTTGTCAATTAATGTTGAAGTTGATCTCGCAGGATCGACTCTACTGGGGAAAAAATTGTGGGTAGAAGACCACTCGCGGTTACCGATTCAAAAAAAGTGTCAGATTCAATATTTTTACCAACATTGAGTAGGATGCAATTAAAGTCCCCAAGAACTATTGCCTTTTTATGGGGTAGGTTAATAAAATTAGAAAAATCATCAAACAGATTACAAAAACATGAGGTCGGAAATGGAGGAGGTTTATAAAATAAGGAGAGTATGTAGGAATTTTGGCCGATAACTATGTTTACAATTATTGAATAAATACATCTGAGATTTAGTTGTGTAGAGAAAATAGATTCGCACTCTGATAGCCTGGTAAAATTTACATTCGAACGGATGTAAAGTGAGATACCACCAGAACACTTAGTCAATCTCCTGGGCATATGGATTATTTGGTAACCAGGGAGTAAAAAATCACTAGTGTCATCATTATCGGAAAGCCATGTCTCTGTTAATCCTATTACATCGAAAGGGCAGACACCATTAATTGAAATTAAATCTTTAAACTTGAGCCACTTATCCCGGATGCTTCTGATGTTGAAACAAAGAACATTAAGGGAATTATTATTTACTAGTTTTGGCTTCACATTAGTAGCAAAATCGAAAATATCAAGGTATTTACAACTAGCATTTGTTAAGGTACCAGGGGGGCTGCTTATAGGGTTGGCATGCTGATTATCATCTATATCGGGATAATTAAAAGCAATGTTATTGGAAAGGGATAAATTAGTTAAAAACGAAAAGTCACACATTAAATAGTCGTCAGGCGTTCTGATTGTGACTCAATCAGTCTATGTTGGCTTAAAACACTCTCAATTTGAATTTCTGCTTCGGAAACTATGGTCTCGCCAAAGTGGGTTTTTGCCAAATTCTTCAGAATAATGTATTTCAACTGATTGGGTAACTCTAATTGGGAGATAAGCATAAAGGTAACTGTAAAGCTGGCTAATTTAAAGTACACGTTTGGTTCATCTTCCAAAGCATTTGGAGAAACTGTGTGAAATCTGTGGGGAGTAATTCCAGGTAGCTTTGTCGGTCTTGATGTCTTTCCTTGCGTAGGATTTTCCGAAAGAAGGTTCTTCAGGGTTTTTTGGGGGCACTTGCTATCAAGGGGAACCATGCATTAGTTTTGTCTCGGATGAGATTATTCTGAAAACTTTCAACACTAGGGGAAGCATTGAGAACTCTTGGTGTCCTGGGGGCTGCTGGTTGCCTGGGGCCTGTTGGTGGTTCAGGGGCTGTTGGTTGCCTGGGGCCTGTTGGGGGACGGGGGAATATTGGTGTCCATGGGACTTGCATTGCTACAAAAGGGATTGGAAGTTGTTGCTCTTTTGCTATTCTTAGTATCTCTGCCCTTTGTTTATATTTGGGACAGTTTCCTTTATCTAAGGAATGGTGTTTGCCCTTAAAATTAGTACATACTGGGTCAAATTGACGGTTTGACTAATTATGGTCCTTACCTAGGCAAATCTTACAAACTTTGGAATCGTCTCTACAGTATTTATCTGAGTGCCCAAGCTTTAGAAATTTAGTACACTGTAATGGTATTTTTTAGAAAGGCTTGAAAGATTTTTATTGGCCAATGAGGAACACTTTGTCCATATTGAATTGTCCTTGAAGCTCAAAAAACACAGTTTTAAAGTTTGAGGTTTCAGTGGTTTCGCGACCAAGGGTATGAACACTAGAGACCGGAATGCATTCACCTTTTTCATTCATCAATGCTTCCATCAGGTCCGAGTTTAGAAACGATTTAGGGATATTGTAGAGCACTATCTTTGTTTTTATCGGGCTTGGGGACCACAGTTGGGCTGTGATAACAACATTTTCATCACTTTTTAGCTCCATTACCTTTTTCACTGATGTGGGATCGTTCAAAAGGATATCTAGGGATCCTGATCTGTTTATATTCATATTAAAGTTGCAAAGAATGACCTTGAAGAGGGAAACTCGCAACTTTGGTAGATCACGGTTGGTAAACAATCAATTATCAGATTGGGGAACTAGTTGAATAATTACCGGGGAATCGGCTGGATTTCTTGAAGAGTTGTTCGTGGTATCGGTTAGATGTATTATTGCTGAATCTGGTGGACTTTTTGTTCTCGGTCTTCTACGCTTAGCCGAGTTTACTATCTTAAAGCCTTCTTCATCTTTTTCAGTATCAGTTGTTGAGGGTGATGGACATTGGGTGGTATCCATGTTTAGGGTATAAATACTCTTCAGAGAGGTCGCTGGTACATACGCAGTTGTAGGGGAGGGTTCTAGCGAGGGCTTTTGAAGATGGTTGAAATGGAGACTTACTCATATCCCTATCAGGAGGTTGTTTTGGAGGCTCCTTTTTTCCAAACATTTGAGCTATTCAAAATCACAAATTCGAACACTAATTAGAAATTGTTTCACAATAAATTCAAAATAATCAACAATAACGAGAAAAGTACCAGTAATCTGGTTTAGTGTCTACTAATCAGTTGCTAAAAATTTAGATATTCACTATTTTAACAAAGTTAAATAGATTAATGGGTCACCTTAAGTCAAAGTATCCACAAGTCTTATCCAAGACAGGAATTATTCACGTTTTGTTCACAGGTTAGGTTGCAAAATTGCTGGTATGGTTAGGTTGCAAAATTGCTGGTATGATGAATAATTTAGTTTTTTCTATTTTAGAATGGCTGATTTCTCTTTTTTAGAAGTTTATTGTAATTTCAGTTTTCTCGCTCTTGTTTGTTTGTGTTAAAAGCCTATCGTTGGTTTAATTATGAAATAAATAATTACCATCCCAATTCGCTATCCCGCAGGTAAGATTTTACTGGCTACTCAAAAACAGCTTCCGAACTAGATTTTAATGAGCTGTAGCTGAATAAATAGGTGCCTAATTAAATATTTCAGAAAGGGCCACTAGCACTCTTGGGATTTTTAGAACGTAGCAGTCTTTTTGACAACTGACAGATTAATATTTTCTTGTTGGCTGCATCAAAAGCAATATAATTCAAACACAGAAAAACAGTGCTATAGAGATTTCAAATTCCACAAAAGGAAGGTATTGTTAACTTTTGAGTTTGGTTGGGCTATAAGGCACAGTACGCAGGAATATCTTTCAGGGGAGGGGGATAATAAAACAAATTTCAGTGCACTGTATTAATAAGAAATTGGAAGTTTTCGGGGGCCAATCCACCTCCTGCGTACGTCCCTGATGGCCATAGTCCTTTTTTGTCAAATTCACCATTTAACACTGTGGGCAGGAATATTATTTTAGTTCCGGACGTTTCGTCATGTCCATCTATATGTCAAGACACGCTAACGGTACACTTTCCGTGTCACCCTTCAAGCAACTGTACCAGAAATTTATACAGATGCATATATAAACATGCCAAGCACATTGTGTGGTCAGTTTTTCTTGGTAAGAATCTTTATTGCTAAGATCCAAGCTAAAACTTTCACTGGCACCTGTCCTAAAGTACTTCTAAAAACCGTTGAATTAGTTAAGTAGCATCAGATGATTTAGCATCTCAAGGTGGGAAGGTATCTCCATCCGACAAAGTGAAATATAAATCCTGTCAGCTGTGATTTTGATTAACTGGGAATTAAAAGTAAGAAACAATTGCAACTCACTTACGTAACATCGACGAAATTGGCAATGATCATTCAAAATACCAACTGAACAATATTTGTACCACTTCAGGTCTGGTTGACTTTCAAAGTGATATTTTAGCTTTACTATTCCACATCTGGTAGAATTCATGGTTTTATGCAGATATTTTATGACTTTTTGAACCTTGGTGGGGATTGTGGATGGGGTGGGGATGACTTTTTAAACCTTGGTGGGGGACCTTATATGGACGTGTTTTCTTGTCTGCCTTTTATCCGCTAGGACTGAATGTGATGGTACAAATGGTATACATTACTCATTTGTCCTGCATCTCTATTTGTTTGTGAAGATGCGGACAGGTTGTCATTTTTTTCAGAAAACAATTTTTCATCTTCGGCACCAAAAGCTCTTGGAAAAAACAATAATTTCTTTCGTGTATATTGAGGTCTACAATTAACTTCACTTATAAGGAAATACATTATTATCACTATATAGAATAATCAAACGTAAGTCTTAGCTTGGTGTCCTAGGTTGGTATCTTTTTGTCCCCTTAAGGATAAATGTATTATCTTCCCGTATTATGACCTCTGAAATCGGGAGTCTAAATTTACAACTTTTGGGAAAGTTCTGAATTGATTAGCTATCTAGAAATTCTAACTCGATAACCCTTTGGTTCCTAATTAAAAGTCTTTGAGTTCTTTAATAGTGCCTACGTCGTATTGGGATGATAGACCAAGCAATTGTATAACACTAAACTCAGAAACATTTCGTTTGCAACTGGAAAAATAAGAAGTTCGTGCCACCTTCATTAAAATTCAACTTACATTGAGGCAATATTAAAGGGCTCGAGACTTTAACTGAAACCTGTTAATGATCCCTCTCAGTCAATGAACCAGAAAATATCCGTGACCCGGAAGTAATTATTTTATTCTGTATAAATATAGTTAGTTAAGGTACAAGGCTAGTTTAGCTACTTTTCAGTATCTTGGAAAGGGGTTAGGTTAGAAAAATGAAAGTTTCAGGAATGGGTCTACAGACTAAAGTTTGGCCCGGGAAGGTATGTTAAAGTACCTATCTCCAATCCCTCTAGAGGGAAGTGGACTATACCACCTATACCACCAGACAGTGGACCTGAACCCTTTCAACCGCAAAATCAGTACCCAACCGAGAATCTCCCGACTTACGTTAGAAGAAGTAATGAAAGCGGTAAAATCGCTCAAGAGCCATAAAACGTCAGGAGAACATGGGCTACCATTAGAGCTCTATAAAGCAAGCCTATCCTTGGTCAGCACACTCACGGACCTCCTCAAGAATATCTGAAAGAGCGAGTACGACCCCCAAGATTAGAGGGATGCAACTATCATTCCAGTGTTCAAGAAGTGTGACAGGAGCAACTGCAAAAACTATCGAGGCATCTTGATCATGGACATGGCCAGAAAGATTTTCATCATCTTCGTCGTAAACAGATTTAGAGCCAAAAGAGAGTGAAGAGCTAGGAAAAATCAAGACGGCTTCCGCCCAGGAATGGGATGCGTGGACCACATTTTCTCACTTGGGATCCTCCTAGACCAGTGCTCTATCCACAACCGAGAAACCACTGCTATCTTTTTGGATTTCATAGCTGCATTCGACTCGGTGCTTTGGCCACTACTATGAGAAATCATGCAGGAAGACGGAGTCCCACCGAAGCTGGTGAGCCTGATGAAAACATATTATCAGAACGCGCGTAGCAACATCCGCGTGTACGGGGAGCTCAATGAGCTCTTCAAAATCGCCCACGGTGTGCGACAAGCCTGCCCAGCTTCCACGATCCTCTTCAACTATATAACTGATTGGGTCTTCAAAAATTCCATAAATTCGAAAACGGAATCGAGCTGACCAGCGATGAGAAGTTAGGGGACCTTCTAAGGCAAATTTCTAAGACATAGAAATAAAAAAAGGGTTAACATGGAAGCTTGGCAATACCTTCTCAAAGGAAGTTTTTGCCCTGGATTCATTACTGAAAGTTTCATTTCCCTAACCTAACCCCTTTTTGAGATATCAAAAAGTAGCTAAACTAGAATTTTACCAGTTAATTTAATACTTTAATTTATCTGCTGATGGTGGTCACTGATGTATGCGATCGAAATATCCAGAATTTTTGTACTTGTTTTTCATTGTCTATTAAAATGACTTATCCCTATTTGAACTTTCACTTGTTCGTTCGAGATGCTTCTTACTTACAGATCGTTGCCACGAACTGTTTGAAAAGAACTGTATCATCCGGTCACTGTTGTGTCCTAACCCTGTATTTTTGAATGGTTATAGAATAAGATAAACAGTAGAAGCTCAGGTTTCACCATTTAAACTCTCGTCCGGTAACTCATCTTTTGTCCGTCTGACAAAGTGATTGCACTTTAGACAATTTAAGATCCCTATCATCAAACTTTATTATGAAAGTTAATGTATCCTAACCCGGTTTCATCCAAGTCATTCCCGAATAATTGTTTCTATTTAACTTGCTATTTTTAAGAAAATTGTTTACTATTTTTATGGAAAATTAACACAGAAAACTGACTATTTGTAAAAAAAACTCACAGAAAACTGAATCAAAATATTACCAGGGTACGCTGATGAGCTATTTTGGACCTTTAAAAGTTCTACATCAACAATTTAGCATTATAACAATGGCCTGGCATAAACTAGCGAGACACATTTTTTCGTCTATTTTTTAGTTCAAACGAATGATAAGCGTCTTTAATTTTAATTTATGTATTCCTGTTCTGTCACTTGTGAATAAAAAGACCACGATTCTCAGTTTTCTTCAAGACATGCGCAATTGTCACAAAAATGACTTTGCTTTTGTTAAGTAGAGACAAATTTTGAGTCATAACATATCAGAGGTATTTGACATTTTTCATACATTTCAGAATATGTTCAACCTTATTAAATGCCTTAACAAAAAAAAACTAAAATTCACCATGACACTTCTTCTTTTATCTTACTGTATGAGAAACCAACAAAAGCGGGACATACTATATTGTGTTTTTTTTTTTTTTTTTTTCCAATCATGTTTTTAAGAACTTTTGGCTAATGTATAAAGAAAAACTATATTTAGGAAATAAAGCATACATCCTTAGACTTAGAACCGGCACTAGATATTTTAAGAGTGGGCAAGATCTGTATATTTTTTGTTTTTAGATAATTAATTTTGATAAACTTTTTCCACAAAATGAGTTTTTCAAAGAAAATTAAAGAGCTTCATAAAACCAAAGAATAGCAGATATAATATTCAAATAATTTTTCAAGCGTGAAGCTAATACCATAAATTTCCACCAATAAATAAAAGAAAACCCAAAGGGACAGAAATTACAATAAATAACCGAATCAAATTCAAAACGAGCAGAAACTAAGAGGAATAGAGATGACGCCCCCTGTGCCTTCCAAAGACCAGAACACATTTTGCACTTTACTGAAAAGAACCCTTATTTCGAGCTCTGACTTTGTATATCTCATCCTATTTAGAAAAAAATCACCATCGTAACGAAGACTATTGAAAAAAATAAATGAATGTGGATTGACAGTTTTGACTTCGCATTTACTGTAATTTTTGGTCATTTTGGGTTTTATTTCTTTATTGATGGTAATATATGGTACTTTTACGCTTGTAAAATTATTTGACTTAGTTCTGTTCATCTTTCGTCTAATGTAGCTCTTTACCATCATTTGAAAAACTTCTTTTGTGGAAAAAATCTTTTTCTTAATCAATTTTGGTTCGCTTTTGATAGACATAATCTTCTTCAAAAAAAGAACATTTTAAATCTTTTCGGTTTTTCTATATAAGGATCTGTATTTTGGCCTTGGCTACTATTTATATGTTGGACAAAATTTTTCAATAATTTTCGCCCTTTTGAAAATTGGGACGTAGGCCTATATAGTATCTTTTGTTTAGTCTTGCACTTCATCAACTTTCCCTGATAATAAAATTTAATACCCTATTCTGTTCCCAAGATATTGCATCCATGCTATTTTGACAACTTGGATACAATTACAACCTTTTGATTTAGTTCAATAGTAAGAGCAGAAGTATTAATTGTAGTAGCCCTAAAAGTTCAACTTCATGCCCTCAGTTGTTTTTTAGATATTAATTTAAAAAAAAAAATTCTATAAAATAAGTTTTTCAAAGAAAATTAAATAACTCCATTAAAGAAAAAATGAGCAAAAATAAAATCAAATACTCTACCAAGCTTGAAACTACCAAAAATCAGCATTTATAAATAAATGAAACTCAAAACGAACAGAAATTACAATAAATAACCGAGTCAAACTCAAAAGGAGCAGAAATTAACATAAGTTGGGCTCAAAAACCCTATGCCTTCTCAAGGCCAGATAGTTTGCACTTCACTGAAAAAAAAATTGAAATGTTTTTACTTTTATAACTTTAATAAATCAGATAATATTAACATTTTGAATACAAATTATCAGTATATGTATATTAAACTGACAATGCACATTCATTTGTATTTTTTTCAGTTAAGTACAAAATTATGTTCTGGCCTTGGGAAGGCATGGGAGTTTTGAGCCCAACTTATGTTAATTTCTGCTCGTTTTGAGTTTGACTCGGTTATTTATTGTAATTTCTGTTCGTTTTATATTGGCATAGTCTTTTCAGGGGAAAAGAAAATAATACTTTAAATGTTTTCGTTTTTTTAAGACTTTATAGTTTGGCCTGCTATTTGTAAATTTTCAGCAATTTTTAACAACATACACCCTTTTAAAAATCTGGGCACAAATAGTAGTGTTTGATTTCATTTCACACCTCCTCTAGTTGACCTGAAATGGTAAATTTGATACCATTCGAAAAAAAATCTGCTTACTTTCTTTGATAGCTTAAATATACTTACGCTATTTTGACTTGGTTAAATTTTAAGAGCAGAAGTAGCCCTGAAAGTTTGAACATAAAAACCTCATTCGATCTTGGGATACTGCTGAGATGCCGTTTTGGGAATTAGCATTAATACAGTGCATTTTGATTTAATTTTAAGGCAACATTTAATTTTTAAACATAAAGGTAAGTGGGAAGGTGGACGTGGGAGGGGGATTAGTTGCCCTCCAATCACTTTTGACTATTAAGAAGGGCATCAGCCCTTTCTATTTTCAATTGAATGACCCCATTTCAAACTTCCTACGGCAACTCCTTCGATACGAAGTGCCCTGGTCTAAAAAACAACAAAAAATCATACATTATACCCACATCGACCTTTACTATAAAAATTTCAAGCCATCCAATAACTTTCGACTATTCAAAAGCCTTTCGATTTCCAATCGAATGAGCCCTTTTTGAGTTTCTACGACACCGCTTTCTATAAACACCTTATATGCCCCCGGGGCATAAATTACAACCCTTACCTTAAGGGCGGTGAGGGTGGTTGTCATCCTCTAAGACATAATTTCTAGAACTTTCAACTACGTTAAACCTAATGGCTATCTTAAAATTTTGATTAGATATGTTTGGAAAAATGGTGGGCGTGAGAGGGGCGTTAGTCGCTCTCCAATCACTTTCAACGATTAAAAAAGGCACTAGCCCTTTCTATTTCAAATAAAATGAAAATTTTTGAAGTTTCTACGACAATGCTTTCAATAAATACCTTATAGGCCCCCAGGGCATAACATGCAACCCTTGCCCGGAGGGCTGGGGGGTGTCATCCTCAAAGACCTAATTTCTAGAACTTTCTACTGCGTTGAATAAAATGGCTATCTGAAAATTTTGATTGGATCTTTTTGGGGGAATGGTGGGCGTGAGAGGGGGGTTAGTTACCCTCCAATAACTTTCGACTATTAAAAAGGGCACTATCCCTCTCAACTTCCAATTGAATGAGCCCCTTTTGAAGTTTTTTAGACGACAACGCTATCTATAAAAACCTTATTTTCCCCCAGGGCATAACTTACAACCTTTGACCTGGGAACTCTGGGAGGTTTGTTATCCATAAATACATAATTTCCAGAATTTTTTTACTACGTTGAACAAAACGGCTATCTCTAAACTTTGATTGAATGTGTTTGGGGAAATGGTGGGCGTGAGAGGGGGGGTGAATTACTCTCCACTCACTTTTGACTATTAAAAAGGGCAATTTCAATTTCCAAACAAATGAGCCTTTTTTGAAATTTCTACGGCAACGATTTCTATAAAAAAAAACCTTATATGCCAACAGGACATAACTTACAACCTTTGCCCTGGGAGCTCAGGGGGTTTTGTCATCCATAAATACATAATTTTCAAAATTTTTGACTACGTTGAACAAAACGGCTATCTCTGAACTTTGATTGAATGTGTTTGGGGAAATGGTGAGCGTGAGAGGGGGGTCAATTACTCTCCACTCACTTTTGACTATTAAAAAGGGCAATTTCAATTTCCAAACAAATGAGCCCTTTTTGAAACTTCTAAAACAACTTTCTAAATAAACCTTATATGCCCCCAGGGTATAACTTACAACCCTTGCACTGAGGATTCTGAGGGGGTTATCATCCTAAAAGACCCAATTTTCAGAACTTTTGACTACGTTTAACAAAATGGATATCTAAAAATTTTGATTGGATGTGTTTGGGGAAAAGGTTGGCGTGAGAGGGGGGTTAGTTGCCCTTCAATCAATTTCGACTATTAAAAGGGCACTAGCCCTTTCAATTTCCAATTGAATGAACCTTTTTTTATGTTTTTACAACATCGCTTTCTATAAAAACCTTACGAGCCACCAGGGCATACCTTACAACCCTTGCCCTGAGGGCTTTAGGAGGGGGAGGGAGGGTTTGTCATCCTTAAAGACCTAATTTCCAAAACTTTGAACTACGTTGAATATAATGGCTATCTAAAAATTTTGATTGGATGTGTTTGGGGAAATGGTGGGCGTGAGAGGGGGATTAGTTGTCCTCAAACTACTTTCGACTATCAAAAAGGGTAGCCCTTTGAATTTCCAATCGAAAGAGCTCTTTTTCAAGTTTCTACGACAAAGATTTCAATAAAAGCTTATATGCCCCCCTGGCACAACTTATAACCCTTGCCCTGAAGACTGTGGGAGGAGTGTCCTGCTCAAAGGTATAATTTCCTGAACTTTAAACTGAGTGAAAAAAATCGCTATCTCAAAATTTTGATTGGATGTGTTTGGAGAAATGGTGTGCGTGGAAGGGGTGTTAGTTGCCTTCCCATCAGTTTCGACTATTAAAAAGGGCTCTAGTCATTTCAATTTCCAATCGAATAAGCCCTTTTTGAAGTTTCTACAACAACGTGTTCCATAAAAACCTTATATGCCCCTAGGGCATTACTTACAACCCCTGCCCTGAGGGATATGGGGAGGGGCTGTCATCCTCAAAGACCTAATTTCCAGATCTTTTAACTACGTTGAACAAAATTGCTATCTTAAAATTTTGATTGGATGTGTTTGGGGAAAGGTGGGTGTGAGAGGGGGGTTAGTTGCCCTCCAATCACTTTCGAATATTAGAAAGGGCACTATCACTTTGAATTTACAATCGAATGAGCTCTTTTTCAAGTTTCTACGACAAAGATTTCAATAAAAACTTATATCCCCCATGGCATAACTTATAACCCTTGCAGACTGTGGGGGGAGTGTCCTGCTCAGAGGTATAATTTCCTGAATTTTAAACTGCATGAAAGAAAATGGCTGCGTGAAACAATATGTTCTATAAAAACCTTATATGCCCGCAGGGCACAACTTACAACCCTTGCCCTGAGGGATGTGGGGGGAGGGTTGTCATCCTCAAAGACCTAATTTCCAGAACTTTCAACTACATTGATCAAAATGGCTATCTTAATATTTTGATTGGATGTGTTTGGGGAAAAGGTGGGTGTGAGAGGGGAGTTAGTTGCCCTCCAATCTCTTTCGACTATTAGAAAGGGCATTTGCCCTTTGAATTTCCAATCAAATGAGCTTTTTTTGATGTTGCTACGACAACGATTTCTATAAGAAAACCTTATATGCCCCCAGGGCATAACTTACAACCCTTGCCTTGAGGGCTGCGGGGGAGTGTCCTCCTCAAAAACACAATTTCTATCTGAAAATCAACTACGCTGAACAAAATGGTTATCTTAAGATTTTGAAAATGGCTATCTTAAATGTGTTTGGGGAAAAGGTGGGCTTGAGAGAGGGGTTAGTTGCCCTCAAATCACTTTCATTTATTAAAAAGGGCACTAGCCTTTTTAATTTGCAATCTAATGAGCCATTTTTCAAGTTTCTACGACAAAGATTTCAATAAAAACTTATGTGCCCCCAGGGCATAACTTATAACCCTTGGCCTGAAGACTGTCGGAGAGTGTCCTGCTCAAAGGTATAATTTCCTAAACTTTAAACTGCGTGGAACAAAATGGCTATCTAAAAATTTTGATTGGGTGTGTTTGGGGGAATTATGGGTGTGGAAGGGGTGTTAGTTGCCTTCCAATCACATTTGACTATTAAAAAGGGCACTACCCATTTCAATTTCCAATTGAATTAGCCCTTTTTGAAGAATCTACGACAACACGTTCTATAAAAACTTATATGCCCCCAGGGAATAACTTACAACCCTTGCACTGGAGCTGTGTGTGGGGGGGGGGGTTGTCATCCTCAAAGATTTAATTTCCAGAGCTTTCAACTACGTTGAACAAAATGGCTATCTTAGAATTTTGATTGGATGTGTTTTTGGAAAAGGTGGGCGTGAGAGGGGGTTTAGTTGCCCTCCAATCACTTTGGCCTATTAAAACAGGCTAAAGCCCGTTGAATTTCCAATCGAATGAGCCTTTTTTGAAGTTTCTACGACAATGCTTTCTATAAAAACCTTGTATGCCCCCAGGGCAT
>NC_142811.1:31511252-31552627 GCF_049724085.1 Artemia sp. Qi Xiang Cuo
CATGCTCGAAGCAAAAGTTACAACTTGCAAAATTTGATGGAATCTAAAACTGATCAATAATATGTAAAAAAAAAAGCTTGCTTCTTTGCGAAAACAGTCAAACTTCGAAGTGGAAGCCCATCTTGTGGCTATTAGTAGATTCAGAATTTAATTTTTAAGTTTTAATGTCGGTTTAAGTTTTAATGTTGCTCCTTACTTTCAGTAAAAATAAAACTCGTTTTTTAGTTAACCCCTCATAAAACAAGTCAATGATACCTCAAAACGTTCCATTTTCCTACATATTCAGGAAATACAAAGAATTTAATATTTTGCCAAAATTTACCATAAGATCAGCCACGTCGCACTTGCCCTTAGTAGCTAAATGCAAGTTGATAGATTTTTTTGCTTAAGTCGCAAGTTCAATTAAATCATCCCAAAATATAATACAAACTTCCTGAAAATCAAGCTTGGAACGGAAGCATTGACAAACAAAATATAAAGCGTTCTTACTAATGATTGCCAGTCAAATAATATTCTAAATAAAATAAAACAAAAAAATTTATCAAGGCTATTTGCAAGCCAAGGCTCTTTCACTTAAGAATTTATTTACCCTTTGAAAAGAGCTCCTCATAACACATGGCTGAAATAATCCTCTTCTGTTGCTGATATTCCAATTGTATGGACTTTACTGACAAAGAATCCATTTTGAATAAACACTCCCAGATAAGGCCACAAACGATCTTGAACTATGCAAATATCAAACGAAGATGGGATAATTGTAAAATAGAGTGATGATGTCTTTGGGATGGATGCTCTGCTTACCGATATGTACATCTATTACACCTAGAAGTAGACAGCAGTTAGAGCAAGACGTAGATAGCACAGTAACCTTTAAAATTGAACAAGAAAGCATTGCTTCCCGAAACATCCAAAAGATTAAGGCGTTCTGAAATTCAAAGTAATTAACACTGATAACCAGAAAAAAGAAAAAATTCCTATTATAGAAGTATTCGATTTGCAAACGCAACCATCTCCTCCCATAAAAAGTCCAATATGAGTTTAACAGGCAAAAAAGAGAAAGAATATTTATGCTTTCAAGATTCAAAACACCTTATCCTGAATTTGAAATTATGACTATGATGTGCTGCCATATAATCCAATGACCAGCTCTCTCGCCATGTCTCAAATACCTGGTCTTAGGGAAGGATCGCTAGCCTCTAATTTTAACAATCATACACACCTTCAAAACAAAGCTCTAAACGACAGATAACACCTTCCACAAATGAGATAAGATAATGTAGGATCAAGATCAAAATCAGGTGCTTCTCTAAAGTTCCAGCAAACAAGAGTGGAGCTCTCTTCAGCATCACAGTTAAGATACACCAGCTCTTGATATTGCTTAGGGATTTCCTTGACAGAATGAGATAGAACTCTCTGAGTAACCTAACCATATCCACTAATTCAGCAGATTTTACAGCGGAGTCTTTCACCTCTATAATACATAAAGTCTTTTCTTATAGACAACACCCTTGAAAATGAGGTCCTGGACTAAGCATGTGTCTTTCCCCAGCTTATGTGGAAACAGTGTCAAGTAGCAAGTGTTTGTCAGCTTTCCATTTTTAGAAACTGTATAGCTGATTTCCTGACACATTATATTTGAAAGAGATAGGTAATTCTGGTACTTCTGGTAACTCTTGGCCATTGTCTTGGTCAGATTTCTAGTTGAGGATGCACTTTTAGCAGCATCTTTAAAATATCTATGTCTTGATTCGAACTGAAGAGTTGAATAGTGAATTAGGGGGCCCAGTGTTCGCACATACAAAGGAAAGTAACGCACTGTATTGTCCTTGAACCTATTTTCATTATCCTCAAATATTTTTGCTTTCAATTAAAGATACATTATTATTATAAAACCTAAATGTGGAATAAGCATGTCTGTAAACCTTCGAAATAACACAAGTAATACAACTTTCTCCTTATCAGTAATATTAGGGACAACTTTCATTTTCGGACTTTCTTGCAAAGAAATGGTTAAGTATTAGAGGAAACTGGCGAGGGAATACAAAATTTTGGATTGTATTATCTTCAAGGAACTTGAAATCATTCGAGAACTGAGGAGGTTTTTCCTTAGCATCTATATCCTTGTAGTCAAAGTTGGCAACACTAGCACTAAGCTCTGATTCTTTGAAAACACCATCAATACATCAAGCGCTGCAAACATTTTCCAGCATCCCACTTCATAACAGCTTCATACAAGTCATGGGCTATGCAAGGCGGTAATCTTTAAAATGAAAGTTTGGCAGGGCACTGAAATCAGAATTGAACTTCACGCCATTTACAAACTGCTTCCTAATATTTGGGTGTTGCAGCTTGTTTAAAGATTCATCATAAGATTCTTTACTTCTAAGAGGAAGCTGATTTTTCCAATAGTCTTTAGTTGCAGTTTTTCAAGAGAACATGCAGACTCTGCAGGGATTCTGCACATTTCGGTTGAAGCATTTCACGAACCCCCCAATAAAATTCGAGCCCAAGTTGTCTCCACATATACAAAAAACTATAATTTTGAACTTTGTCCCATCAATCACAATGTCTTCAGTACAAAGAAACTCTAATTCATTCACAACCTTCTTGAAGACTTTTTCAGTACCAACGATCTTGAAGTTCGATGCTAGCACTAGCATAACTAACTGCACTAGATCTAGCCTTGCTCGAAGCCAAGGTGGGAAGTCGAGAACTCTCATATAAAAAGCTAGAGTGCTGTACTTTCCTGATGTAGACTTTTTAAGTGGGTTTTTTATTTGTACCTCATCTTGGTAGAGCTGAAGAAATATCACATTTTTCTTCATGTCTGGATCAGAAGCATATAAAGAAGCAAAACGGTTCAGCCAGATTTGTTTAAGAAAATATGTGATGAAATTGACTGTGAGTATATGCAGGATCCTTTGCTGCTTGTTACAGACCCTGCCACTGGATCACTGAGATCTCAGTACATGAGAGACCAGTATTTTACAAGTTGCGGTACTGTGGTACCGGAGCAAGTCTTTATCGGACTTGATAAGAAAGGAAACAGAAGATTTATTTAAGAAGTTTCAGTTGCAGCCACCTCGGAGAATATTTTCAAACATAGAGGAGTTTTTGGATTTCTGATAGATTGGTATCATCCTTAAGCAAAAGGTGTATATAGAGACTTCTTTGATAGTAAGACTATGATAGAGACTTCTATGAAGTGCTGTACTTTCCTGATGTAGACTTTTTAAGTGGGTTTTTTATTTGTACCTCATCTTGGTAGAGCTGAAGAAATATCACATTTTTCTTCATGTCTGGATCAGAAGCATATAAAGCAGCAAAACGGTTACTATCATAGAAGTCTCTATATACACCTTGTGCTGAAGGATGATACCAATCCATCCGAAATCTAAGAAGTCCTCTATGTTTGAAAAGATTCTCCAAGGTGCAACTGAAACTACTTGAACAAATCTTCTGTTTCCTTACTTATCAAGTCCGATAAAGACTTGCTCAAGGACCACAGTACCGCAACTTGTAAAATACTGGTCTCTCATGTACTGAGATCTGAGTGATCCAGTGGCAGGGTCTGTAACAAGCAGCAAAGGATCCTGCATATAATCACAGTCAATTTCATCACATATTTTCTTAAACAAATCTGGCTGAAAAACAGAAGAGATGCATTTAGCAACACGTTCTTTAAGTTCTTCTGCTACAATTTCATGAAACTCAGTGAAGAGAAGCCTAAAGTTCTCAATAATAAAACTAACAGTTGAGGCAGCTACATGTCTCTCTGATTCTAATCGAAGGAGAAGCAAAGCAAGCCCATCTGCAAGTGCTTGCCTTCTAGGCTCCATATCACGGATACCCGAGTCCCCTGAGGATGTTTGTCTCGATCCTGATGTTTTATTTGTAGCTGCTAAACCAGCTCCCATTATTTCATCTTGGTTAAATCTAGCATTTCTGAGTATAGTGGCTCAGAAGATTCATTTTCTTCAACACAATCTTTATCATGGTCAGGAGGAGTGCTCACATTGTTTAAAGCAACATTATTTTCTTCAATACAATCTTTATCATGGTCAGGGGGAGTGCTCAGGTAGTTTAAAGCCTTATTATTTTTTAGTTCTCTGCAAATGTGAGACCGCAGGGAGCTCTGTCCTTGGAACTTCTTACTACAACCTCTAAAAGGACATGGTACTTCATCTGAATCTGTTATATTGGAGTAGAGGTGGCTAAACAGAAGGTATCTCCTCACAAACTCTGATTGACAGCAACTTATACTGCAGGGAAATCTGATTGCAGTCTCAATAGGCACTAGTGTAATTGCAGCCTTTCCAGTTTCTGAGTGGGAATCTAGATGAGTAGCAAGTTTGTTGTGCCAACTGAATGCCTGATAGCAGTTGGGTATGGCACGACGAGATGCCAACAGATTGGCATGCAGTTTAACATGAACTGTATATTCTCGCAGGCTGTGAAGTTCCAATGAACAAACTAGGATTTGCCATGAAGTTCTGCAATTTGATTCCATCAAGATGAAGATTTGCAATGAAGTTTGACAATATACGAAACTGGAAAAGATAGCTTTAGCAAATTCTAGGTGCGCACCCCCCCCCCCTTTCCATAGCGAATCACGTACTTAATTTGTAGCTTTATATTTCTATCATGTTCGGTTGATTAGAAACTTAAAAATGAATGAAAAAGTAATAAAGCAAATAGAATAAATGATTATATTTTTGCTGCAGATCATGGTTTGATAGTTTATGTTCATCAAGAGTATGACAAAATATTGTAATGTACATCCAAAATATTCATAACCATACATAGCATGTTCTATGAATAAAGTGTTTCTGAAAGAAACATAGTTAGTTTATTTCTGTATGGTGACTTGTGACCCAACCTGTTAAACTAAGCTAAAGCTCATTCTAAAAAAAAAGAAGTCAACAATGTAATGTATTTCAGCCATTTTCTTAGCAGGCAGGCTAAAACAGAAAGACGGAACAGCTCCCATTAGTGCTGTAGAATCCAAAACATCTTTCACATGTTTCAAATTTGACATAAAAATGAAGGTGCAGAAAAAATTTTTAGTGAACAAGAATTTCTGAATTTTGACTCAACTACTAGAATATTTCTAATATACTAAACTATGTGAAAACTTTTTCAATTTCGTGGTTTAGTGTGGGATGCAATGTGGAAATTCCAGAATTTTCTAATTTCCTGACTGGAGCTTCCAGGGGAAGTGGCTGATACGCTCAAATGGAGGATTGAATTCTGAATCACATGATTTTTTTTAGAGAATAAAAATAAGACAATTCCATTATGTTACACTTCTCTGTGAAGAGAAGGCGCCACCCGTAAAATATCGGATTTGATTATCAGAAAATTTCACATTGGAAGGAGCCGGGACGCGAAGGCCAATGCTCCTTTGTGTATGACTTCTATCCTGTACCTCCTCATGAAGCTAACGCAAAACTCAAATGTCCCTTAATTTGGTTAATTTATATTAGTACAATCCTAAAATCTATTTGAAGTCGTATAAATATATTATCTAATTACTATTTGACAACATGTATAAAAACGGAAAGAAACACGAAAATGTTTTTTATAGAATTCTTATGTATATTAATAGTGTATTATAAAAGTTTTTTCTGATAAGAATCCCCTTTCCCTTTTGATTTCACAACTGGACGCCACTGTATAGAGAGTGGTCACTAGCGTTTACCCCCCCCCCCCGGAAAATAACTCCCGGTGTAAATTCTATCCCCCGGGGTATTTTCTTGGGAGATGTAAACGCCTAGAATCACTGAAAGCATTGTTCATTTCTATTGGTAAAATGCTACTTTAGCTACTTTTAGATATTTTGGAAAGGGCTTAAGCTAGAAAAAAGAAACTTTCAGGGATAGGTCTACAGGCTAGAGTATGTCCCGGAAAAGTATTTTGAAGTACCTACCTCCACTCTTTTTGCCTCTAGAGGCTCCTGAAATTTTCCTACATGACAGGTAACAATTCCTGTTATTTGAGTACAATTTTAAGCTGTATTAATGTTGTTTTTTTTAATTTAGGAATTATATTTGCATATCTTTAAAACCTTATAAATTGGGATTGAGCAAAGTTGTGAAGCTGAAAAGAATTTTGTTGTACTTTATTTAAGCAGAAGATTTATTTAACAAGGTTTCACTTTTATAACACAGATTTTTAAAGGTCATCAAAAGTTAGGACCCTCTAGAGGGAGGAGTGGAGGTAAATACTTCAAAACACCTTCCCGGTACATTCTTTAGCCTGTAGACGCATCCCTGAAACTTTCATTTTCCTAACCTAACCTCTTTCCAAGATAGCCAAAAGAAGCTAAAGTAGAAATTTACCATTCTATCTGCAAAGTTCATAAGACTTGTATAAAAGTAAAAAAAAAATCAAAAGAACTTACCTTTCAGAAATAAGTCCACAACAACAAGTGAAAGGTCTTCGTTTGTTTAGCTTTTAATCTCAATAGATCAAAAACCCGCAGGACCCCCTTTCACGATATTTTTGCATCGGTAATGCCCCGTGGTATGACCCATTTTCGCAATAGTTAATAAGCGCAAGAGTTGATTGTCATTAGCTCCTCCCAGTACACTGAACGAGTTTAAACATATATTCGAGGAATGTAAAAATACGGCAAAAGTACCTATACACTCAAAAAGTGTATTTTCACGCTAATCCAACAACTAGGAAGTACGCTTATCAAACGTGAAATAATGCTGTCAACGTAAAAGTACGTTTTTTTACCGTGTAACTTACAACCCTTGCCCTGAGGGCTGTGGGAGATTGTCCTCCTCAAAAATATATTTTCTCTCTGGAAATCAACCATGCTAAACAAAATGGCTATCTCAAAATTTTGATAGGATGTGTTTCAGGAAAGGGTGGGCGTGGAAGGGGTTTTAGTTGCCTTCCAATCACTTTTGACTATTAAAAAGGGCACAATCCACTCCATTTCCAATTGAATGAGTCTTTTTCGAAGTTTCTACGACAACTTATTCGATACGAAGTGCCCTGGTTTAAAGGAAAAAAAAAATAATAAATAGTACATTGTGCCAACATCGTTCTTATATGCCCCCGGGGCATAACTTAAAACCCTTGCCCTGAGGGTTATGGGGGAGTGTCCTCCTCAAAAACATAATTTCTATCTGGATATCATCTACGCTGAACAAAATGCCTATCTCAAAATTTTGATTGGATGTGTTTGGGGAAATGGTGGGTGTGGAAGGGGTTTTAGCTGCCTTCCAATCACTTTCGACTATTAAAAAGGGCACTAGCCGTTCCAATTTCCAATGGAATGAGCCCTTTTTGAAGTTTCTACGACGATTCCTTCGATACGAAGTGCCCTGGTATGGGAAAAAAAATTAATTAAAAATACATTGTGCCAACATCGTTCTTTAATTAGGCAGCGTGATTGCGCTGCCTATTATTTCTGAGACATCTTACTGTCAAACAGGTTACGTATATTGCCTTTTGATTTAGTTTTACAGCAACATAAACTTTGCGTGACAGCCTTGATTCTGTGCCCTGTTCTAGCCCAAAGATATCCCGCTTGATATGAAAAAGATATGACAACCTGGTCTATTTTGATGACCTGGATGCACTTAGTCTAGTTTGATTTAGTTTAATAGTAGTAGTAGTAATTGTAGAATTAGTAGCAAAAGTGGTAGTAATATTGGTAGCCCTGGGAGTTTCAGGTTAATATCCTAAGCCGTTTCTGGGATATTACTACTCTCCCTTTGATAATCCGTTTGTACAAAGTGTGTTTTGGATAAGTTTAACACCACCCTCACCGTTCCCTGGAAATTTAACTTATACCTTTAGCATTAGCAATAGTAGTAGTCATAATAGCAATAAATAAATAGCAGGAGCATTAAGAGTAAAATTATTAATACTAGTAGTAGTATTAGTAATAAGCAGTAATAGTGATCACATTGTGGTTTTTTGTCTAGTTCAACATCCCCTCTTTCTGCACTGATAGTTTCAACGTAATACTCTAGGTGATTTTTGTGATATTACTAATACGTCTTTATCAAACAGTTCGTGGTAACGAACTGTAAGTAAGGAGCGACCCGGCTCAATGGTAACCGAAACTGTAGAAAACGGAATTTTGATACCAATAGATACATCAAAAGAATAAAATTTTAATGCTGATTTCAAATGTAGAAGTTTCATCAAGTTTAGTCCTACCTATCAAAAGTTACGCGCCTGAGAAAATTTGGCTGATTTTTGAAAAAAGGAGGAAAGATCCCCTAAAAGTTATAGAACCTTAATGAAATTCAAACCATCATATTCAGCGTATCAGAGAACTCTACTGCAGAGGTTTCAAGCTCCTATCTACAAAAATGTGGAATTTTGCATTTTTTACCAGAAGAAAGATCACGGATGCGTGTTTATTTTTTTTTTCTTTTCTTTTCCCCAGGGGTGATCGTATCGACCCAGTGGTCCTAGAATATCGTGGGAGGGCTCATTCAAACGGAAATTAAAAGTTCTAGTGCCCTTTTTAAGTGACCAAAAAAATTAAGGGCAACTAAGCCCCCTCCCACGCTCATTTTTTCCCCAAAGTCACCCGATCAAAATTTTAAGATAGCCATTTTGTTCAGCATGGTTGAAAATATGATAACTATGTCTTTTAGGATGACTTAATCCCCCGAAGTCCCCAGGAGGAGAGCTGAAAGTTACAAACTTTACCCAATGTTAACATATAGTATTGGTTATTGGGAAGTATACAGACGTTTTCAGCGGGTATTTTTTCTGGTAAGGGGGGGGGGGTGGGGAGCGGGTCGGGGGTTTTTCAACTGAAAGTAAGAAGCAACATCAAAGTTTAAAACGACAGAAAACATTACGTATAGGATTGGGTTCACCCCCTAGTCAATACCTCGCTCTTTAAGCCAAAGATTATTTAGTACTTTCATAATACCTATTTATTATAATTAAAGGCATTTGTGATTAAGAGGTAATTTTTGAATAATTGGAACAAAATTCGAAATTTAGCTGAAAGAGCAAGGTATTGACTAGGGGGCGAACCCTCTAATATATGTATTAAAAATATATGAATATAGAAGTTCGTTACGTAAGTTAATTCGTAAGTTACGTATATTTATTACTAATAAAAACGTTCGTAAATAAAATTAAACAGGTTTTGAGAAAGCCATTTAACCAAATAAAAGTAAAATTAATATTCAAATTTTGTTTTAATTATTCATGTACGGTGAGCCAAAATCAAAACCTGCATTAATTCAAAAACGCCCAAAAAATAAATATAAAAAAAACAAGTTTTTTTAACTGAAAGTAAGGAACGACGTTAAAACTTAAAACGAACAGAAATTATTCCATATATGAAAGGGTCTGTCCCCTCCTCAACGCCTCGCTCTTTACGCAAAAGTTTGACTTTCTCACAACTCTATTTTTTTTAAACAATGAAAAACTTTAGCGTAAAGAGCGGGGCGTTGAGAAGGGGACAGCCCCTTTCATATACGGAATAGTTTCTGTTTGTTTTAAGTTTTAAAGTCGTTCCTTACTTTCAGTTAAAAAAAACTTTTTTTTTTTTATTTTATACATTCTAAGACTACACTGGTTATACATGACGTATGACAAACACAAAAAAACTAATAAATGAATAGTATAATTAAATATAAGAGAAAACAAGGGTAATGTTAGCCAGTGGACAGAAAAGAAGTCAAAATGACGAAAACAGATAAAACCTCCGCCAAGCCGTCTTCAGTGCTCAAAAAAAGAAGAAAAACTACCTTTTGAAGAAAACTCGAACAGAGCATAAGAACTAATGAATCAGACAAACCAAAAAATCAAGCCAGAATAAATGAAAGACCATTTACAAATTAGATATTAACTTATTGTAAATTGGTTATATAAAAGTGTCTCCAGTATCTCTATTAAAACAAGATTTGTATTCATGGGCGCCCATATGGGGGGGCGGGGGGGGGCTCTTGCCCTCCCCCTGGCTGAATGATGCTGCCTTATTTTTATATTTTTGTTCTGAGATTTCTATTATATAGCATTAAAAGTAGCAATAAGACGAAGTTTGCCCCCCCCCCTGGAATTCAGCTTATGGGCGCCCATGTTTGTATTCATGTATTCTTTAATTTCAGTTGCCTCCCTCAGAGATTGTGGTGAGCCATTTGCTGTAAATGTTAAAGTTGCCTCGTCAAAAAGAACTAAAGGATATGGATTTTCAAAGATGTCGAGGGCTATAGCAGAATCAAAATCGTCATTTTTTTATTATTTTCACATCTCAGAGATTCATATGTTGAAAATCTTGTGTTCATGCAGTCGTTCCCCCAGTTGTGGACAGGTCCTGCCAATGCAAAAACTCCCACATGAACGTGAGACTCTTCAAACACTACTACCTAATATATGGTTAGTTTTATCCTTTCCAGAATCACCTTACAGCACTTTTAATGAAAATCGGGTAAGTAGGCAAGCTAAGTCAATCGCTAAGTAAAGAGTTCTTGCCCAGTCAAATTGGTGAATTGTATTTCGTTTATTCTGGCTTAGTTATTTTTGGTTTGTTTGTTTGATTTAGTGTTTCTTCTGCTCACTTCGAGTTACTTCAAAAGATTAGTTTTCCTTCTTCTTTTTGAGCACTGTAGTTTAGTTGATGGAGGTCCTTGCCGAAATATCTGCTTTATCATTTTCACCTATTTTCTGTCCACTGGTATTCTCCTCGATACCCTTAGCAATAGTAGCAGTAGAAGAAGTATAGCAGTATACATATAGTACCTTTTGATTGGTTTAAGATCCCCCTGAACATGCACTAAAAGTTTCAACTCAATACTCTTAAATTTTCCTGTGATATAGCTGTTACAACTTTTTCATAGCCTGCATCAACATAGCGTGTTTCAATCTAGTTCAACATTGGCTGAAAGTTTCACCGTAATACCCTTAGCTTGCGTAGTAGTCGTCGTAGTATTTGTTGTAGTAATAGTAGTCGTAGTAGTGGGTGTAATAACAATAGCAGTAGTATGACCATTCGTAGTAATAATAGCAGCCGTAGTTCGACCACCTGTATGCACAAAGTGTGTTTTGATTTAGTTGAATATCCCCCTAAGCCTTTCCTAAAAGTTTAACCTTCCTACCCTGAGCCTCAGTAGTAATAGTCGTGGTAATAGTAGTAACAGTAACAGCAGTAAAAGCATTGGTAGTAGTAGAAGTTTGTAAAGAGTCCCTTTTGGTCTGTTTAACATCCCTCTCATTAGTACTGAAAGTTTCAACTTAATGCTGAAAACCACCCAATGCCCTCAGGGTAAGGGTTGTAAGTTCCTGGGGCATATAAGGTTTTTATAAGAAGCGTTGTCGTATAAATTTCAAAAGGGCTCATTCGATTGAAAATTGAAATGGCTAGGGCCCTTTTTAATAGTTGAAAATGATTGGAGGGCAATTAACCCCCTCTCACACTCACCACTTACCCAAACACATACAATAAAAACTCTGAGATAGCCATTTTTTTCAACGTAGTTGAAAGTTCTGGAAGTTATGTCTTTGAGGATGACAACTCCCTATAGCCCTCAGGGCAAGGGTTATAAGTTATGCCCTGGGGGCTTATAAGGTTTTGAAGAAAGTGATGTTATAGAAACTTCAAAAAGGGCTCATTCGATTGGAAATTGAAAGGGCTAGTTCCCTTTTTAATAGTCGAAAGTAATTGAAGGGCTACTAAACCCCTTCTCACACCCACCATTTCCCTAAACAAATGCAATCATAGTTTTGATATAGCCATTTTGTTCAACGTAGTTGAAAGCTCTGGAAATTATGTATTTGAGGATGACTAACCCCCAGAGCCCCCAAGGCAAAGATGTAAAGGTTTTTATACATATCGCTGTCGTAGAAACTTCAAAAGCGGCTAATTAAATTGGAACTTCAGAGGGCTAGTGCCCTATTTAATAGTCGAAATTTACCCTCCGATTGGAGGGTAACTATCCCCCCTCTCACGCCCACCATTTCCCCAAACACAGCCAATAAAAATTTTGAGATAGCCATTTTGTTGAACATACTTGAAAGTACTGGAAATTAGGTCTTTGAGGAGGACAATCCCTCCACGGCACTCAGGGCTAAAGTTGTAGTTTATGCCCTATGGTCGTATAAGGTTTCTATTGAAAGCGTTGTCGTAAAAATTTCAAAAAGGGCTCATTTGATTGGAAATTCAAAGGGCTATTGCCCTGTTTAATAGTCGAAAGTATTCGCAGGGAGAGTCCCCCACGCCCCTCACGCCCATCATTGCCCCAAACATTTCCGATCAACATTTTTCTATGACCATTTTGTTCAACTTAGTTTAAAGGTCTGGAAAATATGTCTTTGAGGATGACAATCCTTCCCCTATAGCTCTCAGGACAAGGGTCGTAAGTTATGCCCTTAGGGCACATAAGGTTTTTACAGAAATTTTTGTCGTAGAAGCTTCTAAAGGCCTCATTTGATTGGAAATTGAGAAGACTAGTGCCTTTTTTGTTAGTAGAAAGTGATCAAAGTGCAAATGCCCCCCCCCCCGCACCCATAATTTCCCCGAACACTTCCAATAAAAATTTGGAGATAGCCATTTTGTTCAGCGTATCAGAACGGTTTGGAAATTATGTCTTTTAGAATAAAAAAAGACCCAGCCCTAAGGGTAAGGATTGTAAGTTATGCCCTGGGGACATAAAAGGCTTTTATAGAAAGCATAATCATATAAACTTCGGAGTGGGCTCATTGGATGGGTAATCAGACGCCCTAGCGGTATTTGTAAGAATAAAAGTGATCGGTTGGTAGCTACCCCCCCCCCCTACACACACATCGTATTGTCCCGAAATGCATCTAATAGAAAAAGACAATCCCTGAAAAAGACTCTGTCAATATAAAAGACTGTCAATATAAATAAAAACTTTTTCAACAAAATAAGTTTTTTTTTTTAAAGTAAAGAAATGCATTAAACCAAAATGAACAAAAATAGAATCACATAATCTACATAGATTACAACTACCACAAATCAGTATCATAGGCAGCGCGCTAGCGCTGCCTAAGTAAAGAACGATGTGGGCACAATGTGTTTTTTTTTTTGTGTTTTTTTCTCCATACCCGGGCACTTCGTATCGAAGGAGTCGTCGCAGAAACTTCAAAAAGGGCTCATTCGACTGGAAATTCGAGCGGCTAGTGTCCTTTTTAATAGTCGAAAGTGATTGGAGGGAAACTAGCCCTCCCCCCACGCCCATCATTTCCCCAAACACATCCAATCAAAATTTTGAGATAGCCATTTTGTTAAGCGTAGTTGATTTCCAGATAGAAAATATGTTTTTGAGAAGATCACCCCCCTCCCATCAACCCTCAGAGCAAGGGTTTTAAGTTATGCCCTGGGGGTATATAAGTTTTTTTTAAAGAAGAAGTTGTCGCAGAAACTTCAAAAAAGGCTCATTCGATTGGAAATTAAAAGGGCTAGTACCCTTTTTAATAGTCGAAAGGGATTGGAGGGCAACTAGCCCCCCCCCCCCAGACCCATCATTCCCCCAAACACATCCAATCAAAATATTGAGATAGCCATTTTGTTCAGCATACTTTTTTTATAGATATAAAATATTTTTTTGAGGAAGACACTCCCCCACAACCCTCAGGGCAAGGGTTAAAATTTTTGCCCTGGGAGCATCTAAGATTTTTATTGAAGTCAGTTTTGTAGAAACTTGAAAATGGGCTCTTTCGATTTGAAATTCAAAGGGCTAGTATCCTTTTTAATAGTCGAAAGTGATTTGAGGGCAACTAACCCCCCTCTCACGCCCATATTTTCCCCAAACACATCCAATCAAAATTTTTAGATAGCCATTTTGTTCAACGTAGTTGAAAGTTTTAGAAATTAGGTCTTTAAGGATGACAACCCCTCCCCCCAAAGCCCTCAGGGCAAGGGTTGTAAGTTATGCCCTGGGGCATATAAAGTGTTGTCATAAAAACTTCAAAAGGGCTCATTGAATCGGAAATTGAAAAGGCTAGTGCCTTTTTTAACAGCTGAAAGTGATTGGATTGCGACTAACGCCCCTCTAAAACCCACCATTTTCCCAAGCACATTCAATTCAAATTATGAGATATTCATTTTGTTCACCGTAGTTGAAAGTTCTGGAAATTTTGTCTTTTAGGATGATAACCCCCTCAGAACCCTCAAGGTAAGGGTTGTAAGTTATGCCCTGGGGGCATATAAAGTTTTTATTGAAAGCGTTGTCGTAGAAACTTCAAAAGGGCTCATTCGAAGGTAAATTCAAAGGGCTAGTACCCTTTTTAATAGTGTAAAGTGATTGGAGGGCAACTAGCCCCCCCACGCCCATCATTTTCCCAAACATATCCAATCAAAATTCTGAGATAGCCATTTTGTTCAGCGTAGTTGATTTCCAAATAGAACATATGTTTTTGAGGAGAAAACTCCCCCACAACCCTCAGGGCAAGGGTTTTAAGATATGCCCTGAGGGCATATAAGGTTTTTATAAAAGGTGTTTTCGTAGAAACTTTGAAAAGGGCTTATTCGATTGGAAATTGGAGTGGCTAGTGCCCTTTTTAATAGTCGAAAGTGACTGGAGGGCAACTAGCCTGTAAAGTTTCTGTGTTCACCTCTCTGTAAATTGTCTACTTCTCTGCAAAGTGTGACTTCTCTGTGGAGTCTTATGGTAGCGTTGGCCTATTATCTGGGTTCTACCGGTGGAGGATGTCTAGAGTCTCTAACCATCACATAGTTTATGTTTAGAATATAAAATGTTAATTTGTACATATAATACCGTGAATGTACATATGGCGAGGACAGATACAGAATTCGAACTGACTCAAATAATCTAAATTGGTAACTTATATTCAGCACAATATGCAGATACACATCCGGGCATTTGACAGAACTGTTCCACCTTAATCAGTCATCTTCCAGGAATTACAGCAAATATTCAGAATTAATTTAGTTATCGAGGAAATGGGATTTTAACTAGGAAATGAACCTTTTGACATATACTTAGAATTTTAATTATTGGTTTTTAACCAAGAAAACCTATTTCCAAAGTTTACAGATTTTCCCCTGGGTTTTCAAAATTTATAAAAAAAAAAAAGATTTTCTATCCTCAAACAAAGGTACACTTAACAAGAACATAAAATAAAATACTGACACTAAAACTGAATCAACAAGACACAAGAAAATATTTTCCCAATTGGCACTGTCATTTCACTTTATATTGTCATGCTAAGTTTGCATAAAATTCGCATAGCTACACCTAATATAAAAATTTGCACATCGTCAGAATATCTTTTAAAAGAACTTAAATTTGAACAGAACACATAAACAAAAATAATAATCTTCACCAGAAATACAAACATATTTTCATTTACTTTTCTGTTACTAAAGCTTTAATTCATTTTTTTTCAAATTATTCGGTCCTTTTACTATTTATAAGATATCAAAAGGAAGTAAATACATCATTTGAGAAAGGTTGGTCACACATCTTTCGCCTGTCATTTTTATCTATCTATTTTTCCTATTTCAAAGACAGAATTTCTCCTGTCCAGTTAATCAGCATAAAAACTAGCTACATCCTCATTTTGACATCAATTCCCAACACCGTTTGTACTGCAATAACATACTAATCTCTATAATCATCTTACTCTACTTATCTCAATAATTGTTTCAATGCTCTCTATATTAAGCTATCCTCAAACTATGTCCCCTTCTCAAAAAACTGGCTGTTCTACAGCGTTTTTATTATATTGTACTCTTTGAGATTTTCTCTGTTTTCCTATCATGAGCCAGTTTTATTGCCAAATCTACTAGGACACTTGGCAAGACTATTTTAGCTGTTCTAGGGATCCTTTTGTTCTTGCCAACGCCTCCTAGAGGATAACAATAAAGAACACCTTCCTTCAGAAACAGACCGTCAAAAATTTTCAACAGCCAAGACACAAAATTATTATCTGTCACTCCCCATGGTACGGAACTCTTTTCCGCCCTGTCGACTTCTGGCACGGAACTCTTTTCCGCCCTGTCGACTTTTTGTCTCTCTGGAACGAAACTCTTTTCCGCTCTACCAACTTCTGGCACGGGACTCTTTTTCGCCCTGTCGACTTTCTTTCTCTCTGGAACGGAACTCTTTTCTACCCTGTCGACTTCTGGCACGCTCTTTTTCGCCCTGTCGACTATTTTCCATGGTACGAAACCTGCAGGGTTTTCGAGGTTCGGTGATCCACCGCCTTCTCTCTCTTCGCCCATGGGAGCTCAGACCTTCCTTTCCCAGGATCCTCTGAACCCGTTAACCGCTCAGACCTTCCTTTTCCAGGATCCTCTGAACCGGTTAACCGCTGGTCCGTCGGTCGACCGTCGTCCGCCCCTTCACCAGCCTCATCTCTCTGAACACAACGCCTCATTACGTTGGTTCCTAATAAATTCTCAGTTATCTGGTCCCTCGGTCAACCATAGTTCGTCCCTTCACCAGCCTCATCACTCTCGACACAACGCCTCATTATGTCGGTTACTAATAATAAATTTCTCGTCTCTCTTGATAATACACATTTCTAGATCAGTGCCTTATAAAAAATTCTCAGTTTCTCGTCATAAATTTTTTTTTCCTAAAATTTCTACTTAAATTCCTAATATGATCCCTATATCCTGCACTAAAAAAAAATCTACCTATCCCCCTGGTCACGTTTTACGTCAGGCCAGTTCTGACGGAGTTCTTCATTCTGTCCTGTCCAACAAAATTCAGCATCTACGGTTGCTGAAAAATTCATGCTTTTCTTCACCAATTGCCTTTTCAATAGTTTTAAAACGCTACGCTTCATAATCAGAATCATAATCATTATGGTATTCTAATACATATCTTTTAATATTTAGTCTCGACCCTTCAATAAAACAATCCAAGCCTATACTATCAGAAAAACCTACTAATCCGCCATACCCTAATCGATATGATTTTGTGGCAATCTCCACCCTCTTATAAAACTGATACACTGTTTCATTGGACGATTGTCTCAATTCAGCTAAATCTTTGAATTTCTTTCCAGCTGTCTTTCCTGGTAAATATGACTGCGTCATTTCCTTTTCAAGCTCCTCTAAATTTATAATATTGGAGGAATCTTTATCCCCCAAAAAAAATAGGTAATGACCCTGTTACTCTAAGCGGTACTGCATCTATCACCTGCGAGTCTGACGAGCCAAGCAAAGTTTTCACACTTCTAAATTGGCTAAAAAGGTTTTCATGAATTTTACATTTTCAATAACTGTAATATTTCCTAAAGTATTCATTACTTATCAAATTACTCTTTGATTCAAATTTTCCTTGTTGCTCTTATCCTCAATAGGTTTATCTGTTATATCATCCTCAGAATTATCCCCCATATTTACACTACTTTTTACCGTAGCATTATCTTTGGCTATTAAATTACCCACAGTAGTCAAAAATTTCACAATTGAAGTGGGATTATAATCCCGACTTGAAGAATATAAATTCAAAGGGATATTTAAACCTTTACTTCTTATTTCTTTCAAAAAGGATGAAGCAATATATTTGTCAGATTCAGGATCTGAAGGATCTAAAATTGGAATTGCGGTCATTTTAAACGAGAAGGAAAAAAATATTAGTAAAACAAATTAATTAAGTCAACGTTGTAAAATACAAGGCATAATCCTTATTAAACACTCCTAACAGATTTCCTACTCGCTTGCGAACTTAAAATGAATGACTTACTTTTATAAATTGCGCTTCGACGTTCTTCACTTTTTTTTTCAAAAACTGAACTCTGGAGTGGGACCCTTAAATTGGAGCGGGAACCTGGAAGCTCGAACTCAAGTTGGAACCAGGAACTGAAGCTGGAACCTGGAACTGGAACCTGGAACTGAAGCTGGAACTGAACTGGAACGACGACACTATAGGTGAAGGGCCTCAAAATAAAATGTTAACTGCAATCTTGTAGATGACGGGCCTCAAAAGAAAATGTTAACTGCAATCCTCTCCGGCAAAAACCGCTGCACCACTTTGTAATGTTTCTGTGTTCACCTCTCTGTGATTTGTCAACTTCTCTGTAAAGTGTGACTTCTCTGTGGAGTCTTATGGTAGCGTTGGCCTATTATCTGGGTTCTACCAGTGGAGGATGTCTAGAATCTCTAACCATCACATAGTTTATGTTTAGACTATAAAATGTTTATTTGTACATATAATACCGTGAATGTACATATGGCGAGGACAGATACAGAATTCGAACTGACTCAAATAATCTAAATTGGTAACTTATATTCAGCACAATATGCAGATACACATCCGGGCATTTGACAGAACTGTTCCACCTTAATCAGTCATCTTCCAGGAATTACAGCAAATATTCAGAATTAATTTAGTTATCGAGGAAATGGGATTTTAACTAGGAAATGAACCTTTTGACATATACTTAGAATTTTAATTATTGGTTTTTAACCAAGAAAACCTATTTCCAAAGTTTACAAGCCCCCCCCCACGCCCATCATTCCCCCAAACACAACCAATCAAAATTTTGAGATAGCCATTTTGTTCAGCGTAGTTGTTTTCCAGATAGAAAATATATTTTTGAGGAGGACACTCCCTCACAACCCTCAGGGCAATGGTTTTAAGTTATGCCCTGGGGGCATATAAGGGCTTGATAGAAGGCGTTGTCGTAGAAACTTCAAAACAGGCTCATTCGATTGGAAATTCAAGGGGATCGAACCCTTTTTAATAGTCAAAATTGATTGGATGGCAACTAGCCCCCCCCCCCCCCCACGCCCTTCATTCCCTCGAACACATCCAATCAAAGTTTCGAGATACCCATTTTGTTCATCGTACTTGATTTCCTGATAGAAAATATGTTTTTGAGGAGGACACTCTTCCACATCCCTCAGGGCAAGGGTTTTAAGTTATGCCCTGGGGACATATAAAGTTTTTATAGAAGGCGTTGTCGTAGAAATTTCGAAAAGGGCTCATTCGATATGAAATTGGAGTGGCTAGTGCCCTTCTTAATAGTCGAAAGTGATTGGAGGGCAACTACCCTCCCCCCCCCCCCCAAACACATCCAATCAAAATTTTGAGATACCCATTTTGTTCAGCATAGTTGATTTCCAGATAGACAATATATTTTTGAGGAGGACACTCCCTCACAATCTTCAGGGCAAGGGTTTTAAGTTATTCCCTGGGGGCATATAAGGTTTTTATAGAAGGCATTGTCGTAAAAACTTCAAAACAGGCTCATTCGATTGGAAATTCAAAGGGCTTGTACCCTTTTTAATAGACGAAAGTGATTGGAGGGCAACTAGCCCCCCCCCCACGCCCATCATTCCTCTAAACACCTCCAATCAAAATTTTAAGATAGCCATTTTGTTCAGCGTAGTTGATTTCCAGCTAGAAAATATATTCTTGGGGAAGACACTTCCCCACATCCCTCAGGGCAAGGGTTTTAAGTTATGCCCTGGGGGCATATAAGGTTTTTATAGAAGACGTTGCGGGAGAAACTTCAAATCGGGCTCATTCGATTGGAAACTCAAAGGGCTATTCCCTTCTTAATAGTCGAAAGTGATTGGGGGGCAACTAGCCCCCCCCCCCCCGCCCATCATTCCCCCAAACACATCCAATCGAAATTTTGAGATAGCCATTTTGTTCAGCGTAGTTGATTTCCAGATAGAAAATATAATTTCTGAGGAGGACACTCCCCCACAACCATCAGGGTAAGGGTTTTAAGTTATGCCCTGGGGGCATATAAAGTTTTTATAGAAGGCGTTGTCGTAGAAACTTCAAAATAGGCTCATTCGATTGGAAATTCAAATGGCTATTACCCTTTTTAATAGTCGAAAGTTATTGGAGGGCAACTAGTCCCCCCCCCACGCCCTTAATTCTCCCAAACACATCCAATCAAAATTGTGAGATAGCCATTTTGTTCAGCGTAGTTGATTTTCCGATAGAAAATGTAGTTTTGAGGGGGACACTCCCCCACATCCCTCAGGGCAAGGGTTTTAAGTTATGCCCTGGGGGTATATAAGGTTTTTAAAGAAGGCGTTGTCGTAGAAACTTCAATAAAAGCTCATTCGACTGGAAATTCCAAGGCCTAGTGCCCTTTTTAATAGTCGAAAGTGATTTGAGGGCAACTAGCCTCCCCCACACCCATCATTCCCCCAAATACATCCAATAAAAATTTTGAGATAGCCATTTTGTTCATGGTAGTTGATTTCCACATAGAAAACATATTTTTGAGGAGGACACTCCCCCACAACCCTCAGGGCAAGGGTTTTAGGTTATGCCCTGGGGGCA
This sequence comes from Artemia sp. Qi Xiang Cuo, assembly GCF_049724085.1. Lineage (NCBI taxonomy): Eukaryota > Metazoa > Arthropoda > Branchiopoda > Anostraca > Artemiidae > Artemia > Artemia sp. Qi Xiang Cuo. The sequence goes on from NC_142811.1 coordinate 31,531,487, forward strand.
TATAAGGTTTTTATTGAAATCTTTGTCGTAGAAACTTGAAAAGGGCCTCTTTCGATTTGGAATTCAAAGGGCTATTACCCTTTTAAATAGTCGAAAGTGACTTGAGGGAAGCTAACCCCCCTCGTACGCCCAACTTTCTCTCAAAAACATACACTCTAAAGTTTTAGATAGCCATTTTGTTGAGTGTAATTAGATTTTGGACATTATGTCTCTTGGGATGACAACATTTCCTCCCACAGCCTTCAATGCAAGGGCTGTAAGTTATGGCCTGGGGGCATATAAAGTGTTTATTGAAAGCGTTGTCGTAGAAACTTCAAAAGGGCTCATTCAATTTGAAATTGAAAGGGCTAGTGCCTTTTTTAATAGTTGAAAGTTATTGGATAGCGACTAATGCCCCTTTCACGCCCACCATTTTCCCAAACACATCCAATCAAAATTTTGAGATATTCATTTTTTTCAACGTAGTTGAAAGTTCTGGAAATTTTGTCTTTTAGGACGATAACCCCCCTCAGAGCCCTCAGTGCAAGGGTTGTAAGTTATGCCCTGGGTGCATATAAAGTTTTTATTGAAAGCGTTGTTGTAGAAACTTCAAAAGGGCTCATTCGATGGGAAATTCAAAGGGCTAGTACCCTTTTTAATAGTCGAAAGTGATTGGAGGGCAACTAGCCCCCCCCCCCACGCCCATCATTCCCCCAAACACCTCCAATCAAAATTTTGAGATAGCCATTTTGTTCAGCGTACTTGATTTTCAGATAGAAAATATGTTTTTGAGGAGGACACACCCCCACAACCCTCAGGGCAAGGCTTTTAAGTTACGCCCTGAGGGCATATAAGATTTTTATAGAAGGCGTTGTCGTAAAAACTTCGAAAAGGGCTCATTCGATTGGAAATTAAAAGGGCTAGTACCCTTTTTAATAGTCGAAAGTGATTGGAGGCCAACTAGCCCCCCCCCACGCCCATCATTCCCCCAAACACATCCAATCAAAATTTTGAGATAGCCATTTTGTTCAGCGTAGCTGATTTCCAGATAGAAAATATATTCTTGAGGAAGACACTCCCCCATCTCCCTCAGGGCAAGGGTTTTAAGTTATGCCCTGGGGGCATATAAGGTTTTTATAGAAGACGTTGTCGCAAAAACTTCAAAACAGGCTCAATCGATTGGAAATTCTAAGGTCTAGTAAACTTTTTAATAGTCGAAAGTGATTGGAGGGCACCGAGCCCCCCCCCCCCCCACGCCCATCCGTACACAACAACCCTCCAATCAAAATTTGGAGATAGCCATTTTGTTCAGCGTATTTGATTTCCAGATAAAAAATATGTTTTTGAGGGGGACACTCCCACACAACCCTCAGGGCAAGGGTTTTAAGTTATGTCCTGTGGGCATATAAGGTTTTTATAGAAGGCATTGTCGTAGAAACTTCAAAAAGGGCTCATTCGATTCGAAATTCAAAGGGCTAGTACCTTTTTTGATATTTGAAAGTCATTGGAGGGCAACTAGCCCCCCCCCCCACGCCCATCATTCCCCCAAACACATCCAATCAAAATTTTGAGATAGCCATTCAAAAAAAAGGCACAAAATTGTGCCTTTTTTTATAGTTGAAAGTGATTGGATTGCGACTAACGCCCCTCTCACGCCCACCATTTTCCCAAACACATCGAATTAAAATTTTGAGATATCCATTTTGTTCAACGTAGTTGAAAGTTCTAGAAATTTTGTCTTTAGGATGATAACCCCCCCCCAGAGCCCTCAGTGCAAGGGTTGTAGGTTATGCCCTGGGGGCATAAAAAGTTTTTATTGAAAGCGTTGTAGTAGAAAATTCAAAAGGGCTCATTCAATTGGAAATTGAAAGGGCTAGTGCCTTTTTTAAGAGTTCAAAGTGATTGGATAGCGACTAACGCCCCTCTCACGCTCGCTATTTCCCGGCACACATACAATCAAAATTTGGAGATATCCATTTTGTTGAACATAGTTGAATATTGTGGAAATTAAGTATGTTAGGATGATAACCCCCTCAGAGCCCTCAGTGCAAGGGTTGTAATTTATGCCCTTTGGGCATATAAGGTTTATATAAAAAGTCGTTGTATATGATTTATAGAATAGATTTTAGTCTTCTTCAAATCCAATTTTTATTTACAAGATATTCTTTCTATTCATGAGGTGTCACTGGCTGGACACTGGTCTTCTTCATTATTCATCAATAAAAGTAGAAATCGGGTAAAAACGAAATGATTGTTGCATTTCAGAATCCTCGCAGAATAGTTGAAATATCTAAGAGCTATGCTATTCTAACAGAATTAATAATCAAAATTAGTATTATTTTTATTCCTCGAAAATCACTGTATACATAGCTTCAAATACCGTATCAAAATTCATCATTTATCTTTGAATAGTAGTGCGTGGCTATAGTTATCGTGAATGAAAATCAACTTATCCAGTCTTTGTGGACTGAGGCCATTTCTTTTCTAAGTCACTATCACAGTCACTATCAGGCCTACCATCAAAAGCAGTCTTTCTGCGGTCACACTAGTCATAGGCAGCGCGCTAGCGCTGCCTAAGTAAAGAACGATGTGGGCACAATGTGTTATTTTTTTTTTCGTTTTTTTCTCCATACCCGGGCACTTCATATCAAAGGAGTCGTCATAGAAACTTCGAAAAGGGGTCATTCGATTGGAAATTGGAGTGGCTATTTCCCTTTTTAATAGTCGAAAGTGATTGGAGGGCAACTAGCCCCCACCCCCCCACCCATCATTCCCCCAAACACATCCAATTGAAATTTTGAGATAGCCATTTTGTTCAGCGTAGTTGATTTACAGACAGAAAATATTTTTTTGAGGAGGACACTTCCCCACAACACTCAGGGGAAGGATTTTAAGTTCCGCCCTGGGGGCATATAAGGTTTTTATAGAAGGCGTTGTCGTAGAAACTTCAAAACAGGCTCATTCGATTGGGTATTCAAAGGGCTAGTGCTCTTTTAAATAGTTGAAAGTGATTTGAGGGCAACTAGTCCCCCACACCCATCATTTCCCCAAACAAATCCAATAAGAATTATGAGATAGCCATTTTGTTCAGCGTAGGCTAGTTGATTTCCGGATAGAAAATATGTTTTTTATGAGGTCACTCCCCCAGAGGACACTTCCCCACAACCCTCAGGGCAAGGGTTTTAAGTTATGCCCTGGGGCATATGAGGATTTATAAGAAGGCTTTGTCGCAGAAATTTTAAAACACGCTCATTCACTTGGACATCCAAACGGCTAGTCCCCTTCTTAAGAGTCAAAAGTGATTGGAGGGGAACTAACCTCTCCTCCAGGCCCATAATTCTCACAAACACATCCATTCAAAATTTTAAGACAGCCATTTCGTTTAGAGTAACTGATTTACAGATAGAAAATAGGTTTTTGAGGAGGAAACTCCCCAACAACCCTCAGGGCAAGGGTTTTAAGTTATGTCCTGGGGTGTATAAGATTTTTATAGAAGGCGTTGTCATAGAAACTTCAAAAGGGGCTCATCTGATTGGAAATTTAAAGGGCTAGTGCCCTTTTATATAGGCAAAACTGATTGGAAGGCAAATAGCCCCCCCCCCACGTCCATCATTCACCCAAACACATCCAATCAAAATTTTTAGATAGCCATTTTGTTTAGCGTAGGCTAGTTGATTTCCAGATAGAAAATACGTTTTTGAGAAGGACACTCCCCCACAACCCTCAGGACAAGGGTTTTAAGTTATGACCTGGGGGCATATAAGGTTTTTATAGAAGGCGTTGTCGTAGAAACTTCAAAAAAGGCTAATTTGATTGGAAATTTAAAGGCTAGTGCCCTTTTTAACAGTCGAAAGTGATTAGTAATATTTTTTGTTGTTGTTGTTGTTTAGACCAGGGCACTTCGTATCGAAGGAGTTGTCCCGGGAACTTCGAAAGGGGCTCATTCGATTGAAAATAGAAGGGGTTGATGCCCTTTTTAATAGTCGAAAGGGATTGGAGGGCAACTAATCCCCCTTCCACTCCCACCCTCCCATTGGCCCATTATGTTTAAAAACTAAATGTTGCCTTAAGATTAAATCAAAATTCATTGTGATAATGCTAATTACCAATAAGGCATCTCAGCAGTATCCCAAGAAAGACTGAGGGCATTACTGAGGGTTTACTGTTCGCTCTCATAATGAATAGATTTTCGTTACTATAGCTCGACACAATCTCTTTCATCAGAGCAAGTGTTTGCGAACACTTGCTTTGAACTGTACCTACTATATCATCTACAGAGTTATTTGTGATTCTAGCTCGCTAATAACTCTCAATAAACAAATATACCCCGGTGCCCCCAAATTTCTGCTCTCAGCATACAATAAGACAACTAATAAACCCTGCGGCTACATTCTATTGGATCTTAATCAAAATACACCCGAGGATCTGCGTGTAGTCACAGATATTGTTGACAATGAAATTACATTATATCTCCCCGTGAACAGTAAAAAAGGCTATTAGTTGCCATCATGAGACTGAAGAAACTACATGAAAATAGACATTTATTTTCAAAACCCCCACTTAGGAAAGCCATACTCAAACATGGTATTGAAAATGATTTCATTAATCTAATATCTGAACTTTGTTTAAGTTTAACCGAGGGCAATGTTCAACTGCCAGAAGTAGTTAGGCTACCGGCAAAGCAACATCGTTCCACTGTACGTACATTGGCCTTTAAAAAGAAAGGATAGAATTTTAAAAGGAAACGTCTTCTTCAAGCGGGAGGTAGCTTTTTCACACTTTTACTGCCAATAATTGCAGGACTTGTAAAGAGTTTTCTCTAGATGGCTAAACCCTATAAATTGACTCCATTAGAACTTGCTCTTTCACCCGTGGAACACTTTGAGGATAATCTGAGTAAATTCATTGACAATGAGAATATTGAGGAGGATAAAAAACTGCTTTTACTTCAAGATGAACTTCGCCGAGTGGACAAACATATGCCCTTTTGGGCGAGAGCCAGTGGCATTGATCACAAAAAAGAATCATTCCACAGGATTCTTCTGCTGTCACTGCTGGAACAAAATTAAAGAAGGAAGAATTGGATTCAATAGTGTCGAGCTTTGGAAATCTAATGCCACACTCATATCGTGAACAAAGTAAACGACTCATAACATATCTCATGGAAAGTGGTCAAAATCATATTCATGTTGATAGCAATGGGAAAGGATTATAATTCAGGGCAAGAGCTATAATCTACTTGATTTAATATATGATATGGTTAAAAATCGTAAAAGAATATTATCATTTGACAGTCATATATACAACTTTCTAAATACATTAAACGTCCCCAAAAGCCTTATTAGCAATAGGCAAATGCAAAAAAAAATAAATGAACATGAACCCTCATCGTCGTCAATACCATTAAAACATGAACAAGAAGAGGAAGAAGAAGGTTTTAAATTAATCTTGGAAAATACTAGCAAACCTATGGAAAACATTGATTTGACAATGATGAGGAGGATGAGGAGCACAAAGCTAGAAAAAAGCGAAGACGTATCAAGTCAACGTTACCACTTCCACCACCAAACACTAGTATACAAAAGGGTAGCGGACGCCACACTACGCGTTCACATTCAATAAGGCTGAATTTCTGAAACGTGTTTATGAAAATATTAGTAAAGTGGGAAGTTTAAGTTCCCCCACCACTCTTTCCAAATTCACAGGTGTTCACACTAAAAATGTACAAGAATATCTACGAAATGAATCAAGTTACACTCCGAAGAGAAATCATAGGCCTCGTGCTAATCATTACCGAAAAACTAAAGCCTTTTTCCCCCTGCATATAATACAAGCAGATCTCTTAACTCTAGACGAGATCCAAAGACGTCACAATACACCGTACATGTACATTCTACTTGCAATCAGTGTTTTTAGTCGCTATGCATATGCAATTCCATTGCGCTCGAAGAGAGGTGTTGAAGTTGCTCAGGCCATTGAAAGTATTCTCGAACATTATTCGTATAAAAAAAATTCAAACGGATCGCGGTAGTGAATTTGGTAATCCCCATGTTGAAAAAGTACTAATGAAATATAATACACTGCTCTATCATAGTCCTATAAAGGCTGCATTGGCCGAACGTTTTATAAGAACTATTCGAATTTTAATTTCAAGATATTCTACATAGAAAAATACACCTGCTTTTATTCATGATTTAGATATTGACAATGCCCAATGATTTTTATGTAACATTTATGTCCAACGTCTCCGATCCTCTCTACAATGACTTGAAAAAAACAAGCGATTTTTGGACGAAATTCTCCCCCGCCATTAAATTCGAGGATGGAAAATATGAAGTGGCTCTTGTCGACTGTATTCTCAAAAATACCTATGATATCTTGAGAAAAGATCGTGTGTATGAGATAAAAGTTATACCATTCGACTGGTCACTCTTTGTCGTGTATGAATGGGTTGAAGCATTTAAATCTAGTGACTATCGAAATTTTACATTGAGATATAAAGAATATGGTACTATGACGGATTTGTGTCGTGCAATCAATAGAAAAATCTCATATCGTAGGAAAGGTATATTCCATTTTAATTATTCAATGGAACACTATAGAATTTACATTACCTCACCTGTTGACACTGAAATGATTCATCTCAATGATAATATGAGAGATGTTCTTGGCTTTAACCAGAATATGATCAATCGGAAAAATGCAGGCACTGTTAGCGGGATGGAGCAAGTTATTTTTGCTGATTATCCACCGGGTCTCGCCTCGGACTCTTGTATATTTATGTATGCATCCTTTGTTGAAACATCGAGAGTTTGTAATTCAAATTTCCCCCTCCTACGTGTTCTTCAACGAAAAACAACCCATGAACATGTCCATCAATATAATATAAAGCATCTTCAGTATGTTCCTGTAAACACTTCGTATTTGGAACTGTCAGTTAGCACTAAGAAGTGAATTGGGTGATCCTCTAGCAATAACAAAAGGTTTAGCTGTGATTACATGTCATTTTCGACCCATCGTCGACACCGCCTTAAAATGAACAATAGAAGAATTCCATTTCTCTGTCCTGATATTGACTGTTATGTTGGTGTTCTGAGTCCAGGTCAAATAGGTCATGGATTGGACTATTACAAAGGGCGTACTACAATGTCTGGCTATGGTCTTGGTTGCTGGTCTGCTAGGCTATTTCGTTCTGCACTACCCCTTGCCAGAAAATATTTTGAACCTGCTGCATTAAATTTTGCTGCCTCAGCACTACAAGACTGGGGGTCCGGTAAAAATTTCAACGAGAGTGTTAAGAAAAATATTAGATCTACAGAAAGAGCCGTTGGTGAGCAATTAAAATCTCAGCAAAATGGTAAGGGAAAAAGGATGCGTGGGCGTCATTCACTCATCAGTCTCTACCCAGGCGGGAAGCGAAGGACATCAACAAGGAATTTGTGGAATAAAACGAAGAAGACCAATAAGGAGAAAAAGATTGTTAGATAAAAGAAGGATTTGTTCTCTTAAGATGACTTATCTTCCCAACAAGAAATCTCATCCATCAATTAGTTCTTCATTGAATCTGTTCAATGCTGAGAATGTTGATGTCAGTGTCAAGTATGGCTAATATGTACAATCTCATTCTCAACGACCCCTCTCGGAAAATATACACTTTCAGATATTTTCCAATGAAAACTATTTAATTGATTTGTCATCAAAATTTATTGATTGAAATGTTGTGGTGAAGAAAAAGTCAGATAATACAACTCCAACTGCTGCCGATGGTCTGTCCTATGAGAATTGTATTCTATACAACCTCTTCAAACAAATTAATGTATTTATTAATGGAACATTGGTGAGTACTAGCAATAATTTATCCAACTATGCAAGCTACATACAATTTATGACTATGACACCAAAGGCATATAGGGAGTTGAGAGGACAGTCATTGGGTTATGAATGTCGATCAGGTGTTGATACTGACGGTGAGTTAACTACTACAGTGACCCAGGAGTATCATTTAGTTGGAAAATTAAATCATGAGATATTCAATATATCGCAATGATTATCCCCCAATGTCAAGATTGATATAAAGTTGCAACTAGCTCCATCGAATTTCATTTTGAGAAAAACACTTGCTGCACCACCTGATGCAAATGTCATTATCATTTAGGGAATTCTTCATGTTCGAAAACAACAGGTTATGAGCTCTGTTGCATTGGTAGTGGAGAAGCTAAGAGCCCCTGGCAACAACATGGTAAACTCCTTGTCCCCCATACGATCACCAATCAACTTCACATTGCCACTGGCTCTCGTAGTTATACCGATTCATCATTTATCAATGGAGAAATCCCATCAAAACTCATTTTGGTCTTTGTGAAGAGTGCTAGTGCCGTTGGATCCTGGACTGCATCTCTCCATGATTTTGATCTTTTGGGTCTATCTAGCCTTGTGTGCAAAGTGAATGGTATTCCACTGTACACTCTGTCATTTGATAACAAATCCTATAGAACTCTGTATGAGTTGACCATGCAATCCCTATATCATGATTCATAACTATTTGAAAATGGAAAAACCGATTCAATGTTTTCAAAAAATGATGGTGTAGTTGTTTTGGACCTGTCTGGTACCCAGGATGTGAGTATAGTACGAACAGGGAATATACCTTTAGACTGCACATTTGCCGATGCTTTGACTGAGAGTATCACGCTAATATCTTCGAGTCAATTTGAAACCTATTGGGAAATCACACCCGACGGCAATGTTCTACTAGACCTAGCACCATGAACACAAACCAAATAATCAGTGTATCGATACATGTCCCACTGCAACTCCTATTACATACCATCGAACTTCATTAAAAAAATTCCAAGTGTTAACAATACTCTAATCATTGTTAAAGCAGTCCATCGACTTTGAAGACAGGCCATTGGCTATGCATCTTTCAAACAGAGAAGAACATTGAATTTTTTGATCCTCTTGGCCTATCATATAAATTCTACACTCCACACATCAGCAACTTTATTGAGAGCAGTGGGAAAACTATTATTCAAAATCAAAGGAGAGTACAGGATTTAACGACTAAGACATGCGGCTTTCATGCACTACTCTTTTTCATGTTCAGATGTCGTGGTTATACCTACAAGCAGTTTCTCAACATTTACGATGACTTTCCTCGATTGAGCGGCTTTCTAGTGGAAAATATACTTACAAGCGTGTTTAATATTGATTTTAGTGCCCTACGAATAAAACGTTCTAAAAATGTATATGAAATTGTTTATTAATAAAAATAATGTATATACATGATAAAAACGACTTTTCTACTCTTTACATTTCATCTTCTACTAGGTATAGGTATTTGTAGCGAACGACTAATGCAGGTAGATTATCTGAATTCACAGTATACTGATCCTGATGTGCTGCAATGTCAGGGTCACATTTTCTACAGTAGACTGTAACTTCACTCTTATCATATCTCTTTGTATAGTCAATGACACTATTCTCATTCGGTTTGTAGAATTCGCATGTTTCAATTTGTTTATTTAAAATAATATCATATACAGTTTCCTCAAGTGGTGAATCGCATTGTGTCACAATAAAGGAAAAATTTCGGCGCTTATAATATAATTAGTCGTTGTACTCACAGTTATGTCTTAAGGACCAACTTCTTCTGTTGCTCTAACATTTGAATCGCTGACCTGGCTCCTCCTGCCAGTAAAGCCACGACGATACCAATCTCTTAGCCATAAACTAAAATCACGCTTAGGATTCTTTCCAATCATACCAGGATATGTATTCTCCCACTGATTACATTTATCATAGTGACAATTGGAGCATAGGTGCCCTGTAGGATGAGAGTTACACATCACTTCAAGACAGGAATTACAACCTTTAATTTGTACAGCATATCCTCTATGCAATTTACACGGGCTGCATAATCTGCACTTTTCATCATACTCATCAATCATTGTACAATTCTTCCATGATGACCAGCTGCCCAGTGTATACATGCATAGTGAACTTGTATGGAACATTTTTCATGTGTTGACACTCTCACCGCTAAAATGAAACTGAGCTACGATCAACAAATGGAGTGGGATAGAGAGAGAGAGAGAGAGAGGAGTGAATCATCCTTGAAGAGCATCTTTCTCATGAAAACAGTCTTAAATTTCTAAGCTAGTGTTTAAAAGCATATCAATAATATCATTTTGTCCTGTTGTAATTAATATGTCAATAAATTGTTTAAATGCCTTTGGACCACGACGTAAAAGCTACTTATAATAGTCTAATGACGGAGAATCAGTTTTTCATTATATCGACAAGCATTCCCCGAGAAAATATCTTCCTTTGAATAGATAACTATAGAAAATCATCATCTAGAATCAAACACTTTTCGATAAACACAAGATTCCCCATGATTCGCTCTTTCTCAAATCTATCCATCTTTTAAAGTCCTAAAACTATCACAACCAACTTCAGACTAACCAGGATTCTTTTTTCCACTCTTAAAATATACGCTAGCCTACTATAGAAAGAAAAATATTTTCGATTTAGATACAATTTTATTGATTATAATTACAAAAATAATAATCACTGATTCAATTTGTTTTCATCAATATATTTCACTAGTGCATCTAATGCAGCCTGAGGTCTATTTATATGCACAATGCTCAGTTTCGCAGCAAAGCATAATTGCTCCTCTAATTTAAATTTGCTCAATGATATCAAGTATCTAGCATACATATCATCCCATTAAGGCTTAGTCTACATCCTCGTGTTATTTCCACCGCCATGTTTTGTACTCTCGGCCTTGTACCGTTGCTGCTACCGGATCCACCGTCAAGCTCTAATAGTGTAACTGTACCACGCTTTTTCTTTACTAAAATTATCTCAAATAAATCTATTCTCTCTGAATTTTAGTCTTTTACTTATAAGAACTGAAATGAAAATCGCTCTTTGTATTTGAATCCAATAAATAATCAAGTTACCGTATATGGAGTAGCCTCCGCTCTCTCTGATTGGCCCCAAAAATGGGTGTTGCCTCAGAAACCCGTCTGCATGCATTACACAATCTTCTCCATGGTTCCAAACATAACATGTTTGATCGCTTTATAGGTCCATAATATAGAGGGATTGGTCGCTTTATACCATCCAGTTTCGGATCAATAGGTGCATTACTAGTTTTATTAAAGTTATAAAAGTAAAAACATTTATATTTTTTTCAGTAAAGTGCAAATTTTGTTCTGGCCTTGGGAAGGCATAGGGGTTTTGCGCCCAACTTATGTTAATTTGTGCTCGTTTTGAGTTGGATTCGGTTATTTATTGTAATTTCTGTTCGTTTTGGGTTTCATTTATTTATAGATGCTGATTTGTGGTAGTTTCGAGCTTGGTAGATTATTTGATTTTATTTTTACTCATTTTTTGTTTAATAGAGTTCTTTACTTTTCTTTGAAAAACTTATTTTTTGTAAAAAGTTTTTTAATTAATCAATAAATAAATGAAACCTAAAACAAACAGAAATTAAAATAAATGAAAGTCAAACTCAAAACGAGCAGAAATTAATCTGAGTAGGGTTCTAACCCCAGGCTTTCTGAAAGCCAGAATATAATTTTTACTTTACTGAAAAAAATTCTTTTAAATGTTTTCACTTTTCTAACTTTAAGAAATCAAAAATCAATTAAGATTTTTAGGAATAAATATCAGCAGATGTAGGCTAAATTAAACTGACAATACAGATTTTTTTCAGTAAATTCATTTGAATTATTTGTCAATTAAGTACAAATTATATTATGGCTTTCAGAAAGCCTGGGGTTTAGAACCCTACTCATATTAGTTTCTGCTGGTTTTAAGTTTGACTCTTACTTTTTTTGTGGGGGGGGGTTTCATTTATTTATTGATACTGATTTACGGTAGTTTAATTCTTGGTAGATTATTTGATTCTATTTTTGTTCATTTTGGTTTAATGGAGTTCTTTACTTTTTTTTAAACTTGTTTTGTTGAAAGTTTTTTTAATTAATAATGAAAAAGGGAATGAACAATTGGTCATGTAACATTGCAGTTAGGAGTCAGGGAGAATGGACACTGGGGGCTTGTATTATGACCATGGCTGGATGGCTGCTATAAAGGTATTTTTCCTATTATAAGCAATACTACTGATAAATTAAATTTCATGTTAAAAACTATCAATATTAAAGCCAATGAAAGACTACTGTCCACTGAGAGCCTTATACATCCTTCTTTAATTCTTTGCAGGCTGCTTAAGGAATTTTCTGCCACAAAAAAGATGTCCTGTTTTTTTTTCACGTAGATTTTGGGTTTTCCGTAAATGGCTAGTTTTTTCTACAAGTACATGGAAATATCATGAGACAGTTTATTACAGCTAGTTTTGCAGATATTTGTTGCATGAAAAGCCAGACAATAATTATTGTTTCCAGGATCACTGGTTCGATACGATCACTCCTGGAGAAAACAAAAACAAAACGAAAAAAACGCATCCGTGATCTTGCTTCTGGTAAAAAATGCCAAATTCCAAATTTTTGTATATATGAGCTTGAAACCTCTAAAATAGGGTTCTCTATTATTCTGAATTTCATCATGTGATTTTCATTAATATCACTTGATTTCTTAGAGGTATTTCCCCCTTTTTCAAAAATTGGGCAAATTTTCTCAGGCTCGTAACTTTTGCTGGGTAACATGAAACTTCATGAATTTTATTTATTTTGAATAAGCATCCAAATTCGATCTTTTTTTTATATATATATCTATTATTATCAAGACTCTGTGTCTTACAGCTTCGGTTACTATTGAGCCGCATCGCTCCTTACTTACAGTTCGTTACCATGAACTGTTTGAAACAAGAACTAACCATTTTGTATAGGCGGCTGTCACCCAGTTAAAATTTCCGCCCTTTACGTTGAAGTTTGTGTAGCGCATTCCTGGAAGCATTTTCATGGACAAAAATAGTCATTCGGTAATTGCAGCTGATTTTCTTTTACCAATTCCATTTCAAAACATTATTAATAATTTTTTATGTAAAAATAAATTGAAATTTGGGAACATGGATCTTGTGACTGAGCATTCATCCTCAAAGTAAGGTTATAAAAAAAGAAACATTATTGGTATTGGGGTCGGTTGAAACGGGGATACTCCTGTATCATTCAGAACACACTTGAGAAGTTTGCTGAATGTTCGATCTATAAAAACCGGTTTCACGGCCACAAAAACAAATAACGGGTGACAGAGTGCATTGGACATGTATAATTTGGGTTATATTATTGCACGCTAGGGGGGCGGGGGTAAGGTTAGATTAAGTTAGGTTACTTTACCCCCACACGAAAAATTAAGCAAGAAAAAACGGGTTTTAATTTTTGTAAAGCAGTGAAAGAATAAATAACAACAAATAAACACTTAATTAAAAATACTCCGAATATTTCGGCCCCACGTCCGGGAGCCTTTCTCAACGGAAAAAAATACTTTATTAAAATTAAAGCCCGTTTTTTCTTGCTTAATTTTTCGTAAATGGAAAAGCAGTGTGCTCAAAGTAATTGTTTACCCCCACACCCCCTAATTTGCTAATATATATATCAAGTTATATCATTATATAAACTAAAGTATTATATTTTCATCATATTTTGGTATATTTCATTAGAATTAACCTAACTTCACTTCTTGAGTGTGTTCTGAATAATACAGGAGTACCGAAAAGGACTAGAGCCTTTCGGCTGGTTACGTATTTCGTTCATGTCAAAGTATGCCACAGTCCATCAATATTAATGATAACTATGCTTGGATTAATAATAAAATTTTATTTTTAGGACCCCCTATACAAACAGAATATCATTGAGGGATGAGAGGGTAATATAACAGTGGCCAGTAATTAAGTTTAAATACCGTGGAAATGAACATCTGTGACTGACTTGAGATTGAGAATTGCTCGCGTTTAAGGTTGTGCCTTATCTAATTAAGGCAGACATCTGTAGGGACTAAGAACTTGTGGAATCGCTCTCTTTGATATATCCGTCATTGGACACCAGTATATGCAATATTTTATTATACACCGTTTTTCAACGCTGTAAGCTAACTAAAAATTATGTTATAAATACTTAAAAGTAAATACATGGATATTCGTAGGCAGAACTTTCTAGATAAAGGCAAATTACTTTTCAGCAATCTATTTGGGGACAAACGCAAAAACAGGACATCCCGGATGGGGCTGGGAAGCAGGGGCATATAATAATGTTTCTCCAAATCATTGGGGGGAGGGGGATTGCTCCCCTTCCCCCCCACCCCAAAAAAAAACGACGCCACTTATGGGAAGAGGGCACAAAAAAGGATGGTACTTACGTGTTAGCCCGACAACACTTAAGTAATCTTGTCTGTTTGTAAGAGAAAAACTGGTTTGACTGTCTGCAATCGGTTATGATTAGCTTTGTCTCAAGAAGAAAAACTACAATGCTAATATATTTTAATGAAATATTTAATATATAGAAATGGTTAGGATAAGTTAGGTATTTAATATAATGCAGTTTGGGCGGCCTGCTTTCCGTAAATATCTGTTGTAGTTTCCATAATTTTGTTACTGAAGTCTTATATTTTCGTCATATTTTGGTATATTTCATTATAATTAACCTAACTTCACTTCTTGAGTGTTGTCGGCCTAACACGTAAATACCAAAACGATTAAGATGGAAGAGACATGGTTAGATGGGGAACATGTCTTGGGATAATTCAGCTAGGTGCTGCAATGTCTTGTTGGCGTTAGTATCGGTAGTAGATCATACTCTTAAACTTTGGCTGCATCTTTATTTACATACCAGTAGTGTAAGCAGGTATTAACGGCACTTTTTGGAAGATGGAAGAGACATGGTTAGATAGGGAGCGTCTTTTGTGCTTATTCAGCGAGGTGCTGCAATGTCTTGTTAGCATTAGTATTGGTAGTAGATCATACTCTTAAACTTTGGTTGCAGCTATCTTTACATATTAATAGCTTAAGCAGAGATTAGATGGCGCTTTTTTATGCAGGTTGTATCCTTTCTGTACAGGAATAAAAACAACCACTGAAATAGAAGCAAAATGAGCGCATGGAAATTGGACCGTTTCCAAAGAGAGTCCATATGTCAGGATCCACCTTAAGTCTCACATTTTTTCAAGTATATACAGCATTATCGGTGTATTTTCGCTAGTTATTAGTTATTTCAGTACAAGTATTTCAAAATACTATTTCAACTTTGGTGGTCTAGGAGCCTGTTCACAATTTTTCCACCACATGCCATGGTTTTAGTGTATTAACCAGTTTCATAAATCAAAATTAGACATGTGGGTAGGTGTTTATTTCAGAGGGGCTGCCATTTCTGGGGATGGGGAGGGACAAAGCTAAACACTAGCGGATCCGGGGGGTGATCCCCCCCCTCCCCTAGACGGGCTGTAATTTTTGTTTTTTGTTTTACTGCACTTACAGAAGTCTGCATTAATGCATGTTCTAACTACTGTAACTAGACTCTATAACCTTTTTACATTACATTCATTCCCCAGCTTTTCCTCCACTGCGGTTTCCTCCTCGAGTATTTCTCAGCTCAGAGCATAGCAACAGTTTGCCCGGTAAATCTTGGGTAGTTTTCGCCAGTCGCCTCCCTGTTCGAGACGCAACGCAACCAGTTCTGAATGTTCTGAAATGTCAAAACAAACATTTCGCTCCAGTGTATAGTGAAATTTGAATGTGCGTCTGTCACGAAGAGTTTCGTCGTTTAAGCGATATTAATGTCGGGAAAACGCGGACAAAAGACGCTTGAAAGCTTTGTCATTTCAAAGTCTCGCAGAACGGATAGTATAACTGTAACTGCAAGTAGCTCTTCAATTAGTTCTGTTGGTAGTTGCAAACATGGACAAATTCTGGACACTTTGCAATCTTCTGTTAATCCCGTAAGCGTTCAGAGTTATCATCCAACAACACCTCCGCCCCCTACACTGTCTTCAGAAAACGATATTGGAATCCACATCGGTGCAATACATGCCATTGACGACCGAATAAAGTGCGAGCTTCTGGAGAAGCCATGGAAACTGCCGATTGGATACCAAATGTCGTTTTCTGTTCATTTAAAACGGGAGAAAGATGAAAAAAGGTGCTTGAACTATTTGCATTTGTGGAGTTTCCACTGGCTTGTATATTCTGCTGCCCAGAAAGGCCTTTTTTGCAAATACTGCCCTCTTTTTGTAACTGGGGCTAGCGGGGGTTCAAACAGACAGGTTGCCCTACAAAAGCTGGTCACAAAGCCTGTCACAAAATTTGCTAAGTTACTGGGAATAGATGGAGACCTGATAGTACATGATATATCCCAGTACCGTCGTGACGCAGTAGAAGCTGGAAAGTCGTTTCTAAGAGCCTATTATTCTCCGCACGAATTTGTAAATAACCTCGTTAACGAACAGCAAATGAAGCAAGTAAAAGAAAACAGAGAGAGGCTTAAGCCGATTCTGGAATTATTCATATTTCTAGGAAGGCAGTATATTCCACTGAGGGGCCATCGGGGTCATGGCAGCTTAAACTTGGATGACATGCCGCTTTCCAACGAAGGAAACTTCCGAGAACTACTACGTTATCGTGTTGAAAGAAATGACAGTAAATTAAAGGAACAACTGAAAACATCGGGAAAAAATGCTACCCATATCAGAAAAACAACTCAAAACCAGTTGACTGAGTGTTTTGCGAAAGAAGTCATTCAAGAGAGAGTAAAGTCAGCAAGGTATTACAGCACCATTTTCGATGAGACGACAGATGTGTCACATTCATCGCAACTTAGTTTAGCTCTCTGCTATGCATTCGATAACCATAGACATGAGGATTTCATCGGTTTTGTTGACGTTCATAATGCCACCTTTGAAAGTTCTGCTGCAGACATAGAGCCGACTGTCAACGGAAAAGTGATTGGCTAGCTAGTTCTAAGCTTCTTGGAAGAAATGAGTTTGAATCTACTTGACTGATTTGGAATTAGGACGGATGGATGTGTAACGATGGTATCAAATAACTGTGGTGCTGTTGTGGAAATTCAGAAAAAAATCTAAAAACGCGTCTCGTTGTCCCTGTCTTAACCACGCCCTGAGCCTTTCTTTTTCAAGAAGCTCAGCTGTTTCAAGCATCAGAAATGCCATAGGCATTATAAAAGAAGTTGCTGCATTTTTTAATGCATATGCGAAGAGAAATTACGTCTTGAATAAGGTTCTGAAAGCTAAGCTCACGGGAATGTGCGAGACGAGGTGGATCGAGTGGCACGAGCCACTTGTGCATTTTGTGTCTGAACTTCCAAAAATCATTCAGTCTTTGGAACACATCAGTCACTGAAGTGAATCAATAACCGCTCCGAAGGCAAAGATGCTTGTGACAGCGCTACATAGTGCGGAATTCGTGGTTTCTCTTCAGTGTCTACGCAGCATTTTCGCTGTGACTTTGCCTTTTAGCCGGCTGTTCCAGAAGAAGACTTTGGACTTGGGTGCTGCCGGTGTCCACGTATCCAATCTTTTAGATGTTCTAGAAAGGCGACGGGAAACGTGTGATGAAGAGTTCGCATTAGTATTCGAGCAAGTAAAAGAATTGTCAGATGAAATCCAATTATCTGTTGAAGTTCCAAGATTTACACAAAGACAGGTTCATCGAAATAATCCTCCTCATACTACGCCTGAAGAATATTATCGACCTGCTGTTTTTCTACCTAAGCTCGACTCAGTCATAAGTGACTTAAAGAGCCAATTCTCAAGAGACACGCTGAACTCTTTCCGGTTAACCTTACTGCTGTCATCAAATATTATGAATTGTACTGATGGCTTGCTGCGATCTTCCATCAAAGAGATCTTCTAGCATGTACGGTCAACTTCTTGACTTAACTGTGCTGTCTACCAGCACATCGCTTGTTTTTGCAGAAGTGCATGTGTAGAGAAGTAGATGGCTTTGGGTTAAAAGAGAAGGAGGTGTTTTTCCTTGTTCAGCGGAAGAAACTGCCAAGGAATTTGACAGAGACCTATATCCTTATGCCAGGTCACTTCTTTCTATTTTCATATCTCTTCAGTGAGCGTGGCATCTACCGAGCGTAGCTTCTCCACCTTACACAAACTGAAAACCTGGCTCAGAACACAAATGGGGCAAACTATACTCAGTGGTTTGGCCCTCCTTAATGTGCACCGTGACATCGATATCAGTATTGACAGGGTAATTGACAGGTTTGCGACCAGTGGACCCAGAAAACTTGAATTTTTCTTATAAACAGTTGTCAGTTGATCAAGTACAGTTTTTATAAGCATTATTGTAACGTATGGAAACCTCATTTTCGTTAAATAAGAGACCGACAGGGACACTTAAAACGCGAAAAGAATCAGCCTTGTTTGGCCTACAAAAAGGACACTATCCCCACTCTTTTCGGTAAGAATCCCCCCCCCCCCAGAAAGAAAGGCTGGATCAGCCCCTGGAGCTAAAGAAAGCCCCAAAATTACATATTATATCTAAATATAATTAATTCGAAATGTATTTGTACATTTTATAAGACATGGTAAAGAAGAACCATGCGAGTAGTAGTCAAGGTACTATTTTGCTGGCCTTATGTTCCTTCCGGTTTTTCTGGTAGTCCTATTCTACAGGGGCATTACACCCTTTCAAAGAGAGTGAGTATCCTCTCACATAGCCTTATATTTCTATGGCCCCTCCGTACCAAACAGGTTTTTCTGATAGGTATTCTTTTCTACTGGTCATTACACTCTTTCTTTGTCAAGAGATTTACGCAATTTCAAAGTTCAATGTCTTTTTTTTTAGTGATAAATCAAAACCAGCATGTCTTGTTTCGCTGTTATGCAATTATTTTTTGTATATATTCGGGTTTCAAATTAGATTCTTCAACAGTTTGGAATAGTTTATTCAACTTAACACTACTGACATTTTTTGTAAACATTTACATAGAAAATGGATAATTCTAGGCAATTTCTGGTGAGTAAAATTTTCTAATTGTTATAATAAAAAGAAATTGTCTTTTTACTAAGTTAAGGATGAAATTCTTTCCTTACACTAGAACTAAGGGTACTTATTCACTTAGAAGCCTTTTGTTTTTAGGAGCTAAAACCTATACATAGTTCTCTTATACATTTATGGTGCGATTTTTATCAAGATCAGTTAAGCCAGCTTTTTAGCAGAAAGATAAGCATCTTGCTTGTAAAATTTCGTGGCAAAACCCAGTTTTTGTTGAATTAAGATTCAGTTGCTCAAAAAAGTAATTGAAAACCCCTGATTTTGAAATCAAGATGTTTTTTACACTACTTAATATGTCTAAAATAAACTTAATTATTTTCCAAAACCCAAAATTAAATTATTTTTTCAAGCTAAATTTTTGCCTTTTTTTAAAGGAAGAAGATACGTGCTATAATGCCCCTTTGGAAAAGAAAGCGAGATGGAGCAAACCTGCATTAATGCGAGCCACAAGGGCATCTATTATCAAATTCGCTGTTAGAATTACACACGACCTGGACCAGCCAATGGCCGCGAATCTTTTAATGGCAGAGTACTCCGACGCTAGTGATAGCTGCATGCAACCTGGAAGGAAGTTGAAAAGGTAATTGGCTTCTTCACATAATGTCTTAGCCTCATCAGATCAAGATAAGATAGGTACTCCTCTTCAAGTAGTGCCAAGGACTTATGATATACAGTCGGAACTCTTAAGTGTATATATTTTTTTTTTTCCCTTTCGTTCAAAAATAAGACGAAATTTTCTCAGTCGCATAGCTTTTGATGAGTAAAACTTAAAATTTGTTTCTAAAAACTATTTCATTTTCTTTCATCAACCAAATTAGTGGTATATAAAGGAATGCTTATAACTCATTTCTATAAAAAAAAAAACAAAAAAAAACTTACCTTGTAACTTCTAACCAAGATACATTCTAATGCAATAATTCCAATATTCCTTTTAAACAAAAACTAACTATTTGAAAAGCAAAAACTTAACTATTCACTGTTTCACAAACCGTTCTCAAACTGCCGTATATTTTTTACTAAGCCGTCATGCACATCCGGGCTGTTATCAGATCTCCCATCACTTTTTAATCCGCTTTGAATCTTAAGTAAGGGTTTCCATGTAACAGGAAGAAGGTTTTTAGTAGTCTCCAATTATGTGTTTCACAACGATGCGAGGAAAACAATAATTTGAACCAACTCAGGCAATTATTTTCTTTGAAAAAAAGATGCATTCGAGAGCAAAATTTGAGACTGTTCTATTTGAACTGTGTTGTGAAGTCCGATACTCCCAACTCAAAAGGTTTTCGATCCTCCTACATCGAAGGAAACGCCAGGCCCCCACAGGTCCCCCCGGGTGGGGTTGGGAGAGCGGGGGGGGGGGGGGGGCTCTAAAAAGGACCATCCAACATTTTAATTGACAAAGTTTATTAACTATAAAAAAAAAATGATTATTTTACATAAAAAATAAAAAACTTTTTTTTCTACAGATTAAAAATATATCACCACCAGCGACACCATTGAGTGATGAAGTGAAACACTTAGGTGTTTTCGAGAAAGAATTTGAGGCTGTTCTATTTGAACAGTGTTGTGAAGTCCGATACCCCCAACTCGAAAGGGTATCGATCTTCCTACCTCGAAGGTAGCTCCCGGTTTCCAAGGGATCCGCTCCGGGAGGGGTTGGGGGAGGGGGGCTATAAAAAAGAACATGCAACATTTTAATTGACAAAATTTATTAACTATAAAAAAAAAATGGTTATTTTACATACGAAAAAAAAAACTTTTTTTTTTCTACAGATTAAAAATATAGCAACACCAGCGACACCATGGAGTGATGAAGTGAAACACTTAGGTGTTTTCGAGAAAGAATTTGAGGCTGTTCTATTTGAACAGTGTTGTGAAGTCCGATACCCCCAACTCGAAAGGGTCGATCCTCCTACCTCGAAGGAAGCTCCCGGTTCCCAAGGGTCCTCCCCGGGAGGGGTTGGAAGAGCGGGGGGAGGGGGGGGGGGGCTCGAGAGAGGACCATCGAAAATTTCTATTGTACTTTAATCGTTGTTATGGATGGAGAAAAAAAAAGTTTTTTTTTCCAACAATCATTTATTTAGACAAGGTCAGATGAATCCACTACTTCAAACAAATCCATTGGCAAAAGAAACAGGGCAACTCGAAGTATTGAGAAAGTAACACCAACAACCGCC
>NC_142811.1:31553127-31638127 GCF_049724085.1 Artemia sp. Qi Xiang Cuo
GGATTCTCATTCTTTTTCTGGGACCTCCAAAAATGGAATTTTTTTTTCCTTGAGTCTGTTGTCCTTTAGAGTTTAATTCATTTGTCATACATACTTCATCTGGTGTACCTCTGAGTTGCTTTTCTGGGAACTCAAACAATGGAAGATCTGATCTATAAATTTGTCTCAAACGGTTGTACTCAATTAAAGCATCAACATCGCAATAAATCTTTGTCTTATCAAATTCTACTAGATGTAAACCTGCACTAGCGGTCACACGGGAAAGAGCAACATACAACATACCTGGACAGAGGCAACGATTACCTGGGTCAACAATTGCACACTGTAAACTTAGTCCTTGGGACTTGTGTATTGTAATGGCAAAGGCCAGTTGAAGAGGAAACTGTCTTCGCGTAAAAAAGACTTGCTTCAAAACTTCAAAGCGCACGGTTTCTCTGCCAATTTCAACTGGAAGTTCCAGTCCATCAAATTTTACAAGAACTCCAATTGTTTCTCCGTTTGGTAGCAACTTGAAGCTTGTTACTGTTCCCATTGATCCATTTACTAGCCCCTTAGTAACACAAATATTTCTTTGGAGCATTACACGTGCACCTACTGCAAGTAACAAGCTCATGAAAGAACCGGCTGTTCTTTTTCTGTCGTTGCCAAAGTTTAAAACAGTGTTTGCTGCTTTCTGTTCGATTCGTTTGTCGTCAACAACTGAAGAGAGTCGATCAACTGCAGAAAGTTTAAAGTAGTCTGAGAAGCTTTTTGTAAGAAGTAAATCGTTAACTACCATACAATTTTCATTGGTGGGCATAAGAATGACAGGTCTATTTCCCTCTTCATACAATTTTGAGTAAAGATCTATTATTTCGTCATTTGAAGCTCTGTAGGAGTTCCCAATTTTTCTCTTGTAAAGACTATTCAAATTTACACCAGTGCAAAACCCCTGTTTAATTTCAGCAAATGTATTAGCATAACTCTTATCCATCTTTTGTCTCACATTTATGCTTAGTTCCTCATACTCAAATAGATGCCAGAGGTTAAAAGTACCAACTGATCCGATACTGTTTTTTACTTCTAGTCGTGTGAGAGGCATATAAGGAGGATTACCACTTACTGGACTTAATTGAAGAAAATCTCCCAGAAATACGCAGTTAGCATTATCCATTGGAAAATCAACTGCCAATATTTCTGATAGTCTTAAATGAATGTAGGTTAAAAGAAGAGACGAGACCATACTAATTTCATCAATAATAAAAAGTCTTGTCTCCTTAAGTGTCTTTCTCAAAGTAAGAAGTTTTTCAGTGGAGAGAGGTGTGTATTTTTTGGTGTTTTCCTGATCAATAGCTAAAATTAAAAAACTATTTATTGTTAAAACATTTATGCTATGTGAAGCAATACCAGTAGGTGCCATAACTACAACGGGACAATCTTCATTCTTGAACTTGTTGCAAAGTAGTCTTCTCACGACACTGATAACCCTAGATTTTCCTGTACCCCCACATCCAGATACAATCAACTTCAAAGATGTTGCACCATTGCGCTTGGTAACTGAAACTAAAATTTTGTCAGCAACTCTCTTTTGATCAATATTGAGCGACTCATAATCATTTTTCAGCCTGTCTTTGGTGTCACCATTTAAAATCTGTTTTTTTGCGTCTAACAAATCCTCCATAGCATCTGCTGCTCTGTCAATGAATCCTCCCTGAATTACATTTTCTGGGTCATTTTCAATGTTTTCATCAATATTTTCTGCCTTCAGAATTTCTTTTGCACGTTCTCGGACCCTTTCTTCAAATTCTATATCGCTTTTCCTCTTAACAACAAATTTTTCGTGGTAAGCTACCATGTTGGGATAGTTTACACTTTCAACACAGTAGGTTTCGTAGTTGCTATTTCCACTGACTACTAGTTCATTTTCATTTCTCCAAGGTTTAAACAATTTTAAAAGATCTCCATAGTAAGCATTTTTCTTCTCGTCAGTTTTAAATGGGTTTACCTTTCTGTGCTGTATGATATACGGTTTAAAAAGCATTTTTCTGAGGTAAAAGGACCCGTCAGTTAACATCATATTATCATCAGTATCATTACGCTCCCGTTCATACCAAGACAATAACTGAAAAAGACTAATATTTTCCATATGTTCCGGTCTTTTAGGGTAGATATCAATAACCCAGTGGGCAATGTACAAATCACTACACTGTGGGTCGTTTTTAGCAAGCTTTTCAAGCTCCTCATACCCTCTCAGTGTCCTCTTCACCTCGCTCTTTTTCGCAAGGTCAATATATCTAAATTGCCTAGAAATACTATACAATTTAGTACCAAGAAGCCTATCAGCAGCTTCAACTGCTCCAACTTGACGGGTTTTTATGGACTTCGACAAGTAGGACATAGTTCGTTGACCAAGACTTTTGCATGCATTATTTACTTCCTCCCACATTGCTTCTATTTCGACACTCTCTGCTTTTGTCATATAATCGGTAATGTAATACGGTAATTTAGAGCCCAAATGGCCAATATATTGAACATCAATGTTTGCTTGATTAGCAATAAGTAACGCAGGAGAATAGTCATTTATATAACGCTCGTCATCTCTTCGAAGCAGATGATATATTCTTTTTCTTGGCTTTTTACGGTTTGTACCATGAGCCAAGCAGTCGAGGATGTCATATAATTCTATTCGTTCCTTTGTAGGACGAAGAAAGCCAAACTTACAATACGTAACCCATCTTCCTCTTTTTCTCTTATACTTTCTTTGACAGTATTTATTACAGCGGTGCACTTGATGGTCTTTGACCAGTTTGTGAAGAGTTGGAATAGTCAATCTATTTGGTATTTCACAAGTTATAATACTATTGATATACTGAATCACTTCAGACCCTGTTGATTTCCCAATAATGGGAGCATCTTCAATCCACAAGACACAGTGTACATTAATCGCACCTCGTTTCTGATACTCGATACGCCAGAAATGATCCTTAATTTTACCAAACAAAGGATTTGTCTTTGAACAAATTAGCTCATTAAATATAGGTGTCCATTTTTCGTCAAAGTGCATGGAAACTGCAATTGGATCTAGACACGTCAACTCTGCTGGGGTCATTTTTGCCACACCAGGTAAGTTCTTATGGACAGTCCGTAAATAGTCAATAAATTCAGGAGAGTACCACTCAGCACATGAAACTGTCAGAAACAAAGTCGGTGGACCCAATTGCTCAATCATTGACTTTACTTTATAGGAAAGAGATTGAAAATACTGCTGAGATCCTCTGATTTTTGATTGAACAGAAAACAAAGTCGCTTCCATCTCTCCATCACGGGAATGAAGCCTGTCTATAAATTGACGAGCATTTTGATTTGGTTTCACAGTCAGCAACATATGACCGACGCTATTACACATGTAAGACAATTCTTGCAATTGGAAGCTGTGAAAAAGAAACTGTTTGTCAAGACGAAACTTAGTATGTCTGCTAAGAAGCCTTGATTTAAAATATTCTGCATTCCTAATCCGAAATGGTCTTGCCTTGTCACGCAAGCCATATTTGCCTTTCGGGAAAAGATTTGGAAACACTTTTAGATCAAGTTCTTCCTGAAATAAGTCTTCGCTCTCACCTTTTAGTTTCTTGATTTGAAATTGGTCAGTACCAAGATCTTTCATCTGCTTAAAATCTTCAATGAAGTCTTTTGGAACCGCTGAATTGAGAGGCTGGACAGAAAAATGTTTAACCAATGTAGATTTTGCGCTTTCTGTCAGTTTCTGAAGGATTGCAGCTTCCGGTATTTCAGGTAAATTATCAACACCAACCGCTTTTTCAGCAAGACGTGCTTCAAGTATTTTATTTAAATCTTCTAGGGTGTATGCATGTATTGTTTTATAGAGACTGTTGTTCTCTCTTAACCACAACAGTGCTTCATGGACTTTTCTCAGATCTATTAGTGCAGTCCAAACATTCTTGTTGTAAGTAGGCTGACCATTGACAATGACTACAAAACTATCAATGTTAAGAAGTTTTTCAGGCTGAATATCTGCATTTGCTTGCACATCAACAGGTAGATATACTATTCTCTCCTTAAGAGCGTCAACAAGTTCTGTTCTAGGTCTCTTCAATGCAGTTACTTGCCCTAATCTGACGATCGTAAGACAAGGCATTACAAATCGAATCATTGCCATTTCAAAATTATTTAAACACTTTATACATTCCGGTGTACAGTCTATATGAAGGTTATTTAATACTGATCGGACATTCTCCTGACTTTTCAACATTTTCCCAGCACAGTAATCACAGACAAAGAATGAATCTATGACATCTTCTTTCCAACCTGTACATTGAATTAGTTGTTCTCTGTCATCTTTGGGTATGTCCTGTTGTAGGTGTTCTAAAATCGTGGCCATCATTACATCAAAACCTTTCTTATTTGAAAGGGATCTTAGACTCTTCAATTGGTATTTTGTCTTTATCTGCTCACAACTGTCACAATGCATTGTGGGGTATACATCCCTGATTTTAGCTACCTTATCAAGGCTCTCACCAAATAATTCTATTATTGTATTTTCATCCACAGAAACTCTAATATTGCTATCACCGTAAATGAAGTCTTGACTATTATTACGACAGATTCTACTTGACATTTCTTCTATGTAATGACTTAGTTTCTTGTATGAGCCCTCGACTTTTAGTAGATTAATATGTTGTATAATCTTACATTTTGATACTGCCTTATATACGCTATTAATAAAACAGTTCAAGACAGGAAAATGTGGAGCTAGTGCCCTTAGAGAACGCAAATAGCTCTGACATCCCTCATTTGGGCTACAGTATAACGAATGCCCATGCTTTCTTGTGTCCCTGTAATTGATTTCACAATAATCCAAGCCGCCAAGGTAGAAATTAACCACTTTGTCAGTTGAAAATTTTAATGCTATATTATTTTCAAGGATATCAAAAAGAATTTGACATAATTCAATATCCGTCGGATAGAGCTTGCAGATATCAGGGTGACATTGCCAAGTAACCTGCTGCCCAATTTTTGGTTTTGAATGTTTACTCAGATTGTTATAGGTGACTTCAGCCATCATAATTTCCTTGTCAGATCTAGTTTTAGAGCATTTTTTCAATAGTTGTCTCGTACTTTTCAGGACAGTTTGTTCTACTACACAGAGAATTTTTTGCCAAATATTCAGTAGAACTAAAAGGACTGTTTAAAACACAGTTAGAAATGCTTTTTTCTTGAGTCGGTGTTGCAGGAATTTGTTCTAAATCATTAGTCTTACAAACACATTTACTAATAACCCTAACAGGCTCGTTTTCACCATAATTGAAAAACATTGCTTTTCCTTCGCTGTTGACAGGTATGCTTGTATATATATTTTTATTGCTGCTACATAAACTGCAATTGATCCTTCCAAAATTAATATACGAATTTTCTAAGAAGTACGCCTCCGTATATTCACTGTGTTGTCGAACATTTTCCATTGCATCTATAAACTATTCCGCAGTTGCCAATCCATACCTTGGAAGCTTTTCATTAAACTGACAACATTTCTTTTGGATATTACTATGAAGCTTTGCCAAAGAATTTCTAGCCGACTTTTCAACAGCATCCGCTCTTTCAAAGAGAATTTTAATCTGTAATTTTGAATACTTTTCGTGATCCCGATAAAACATGCGTAAAATGTTTCTCAATTTACAAAGATCAGCCTGCATTTTTGCCATCTTCTTGTATTTCTGAATGTAATTTTTCCCTTTGTCCTTATGCGTTCTTCGGTACAACCTCGCAGAGAATTTAATTTTTTCATTATAGATTTTGTCACCCCAGTAACGCTCCTTAATCTTTTGTTTGGCTGTCTCAATTTTTACTTCTCGATACACCTGGACGGTTGAATACCTTTGCTTCTGGTTTTTCTTATATTTGACTGCGGTAATCTTCATCATTGTGATAACTCTCCTTGAACTTTTGTTTGGCTGTCTCAATTTTTGTATGTCTATAATCTTCATCATTGTGATAACACATCTTGCTCTTTTGTCTAGCCTGCTCAATTCTTGCTTCTCTGTAATATTTATCATTGTGATAACGCTCCTTGATCTTTTGTCTAGCCTGCTAAATTTTTACTTCTCGATACGCCTGGTCGGTTGAATACCTTTGCTTTTCTCTTTTCAAGATACTATCTCTGTTGTTTGTGTAGTACTGTTTTTTTAACTTGCGTGCAGCTTGCTTGATTGAAACCATTATGTAATTATGAATGAGAACATTTACTGTTCTGACGCTTCTTATATAGTAATTATGACGTCACGGCGTAATGATTTTATTTCATGATTACGTCATAGCGCAATGATATTATTTCATGACGTCTTCAGAAACAACAATATAATTTCGTGTTTTTCTATTCACGTCATAGCTCTAATATAAAACTATGATGACATTCATTATTTATCTAGTAGGGATTCAGACAAGGTAATTCTAATGATGTACTTTTGTTTTGATCTGACTCTATTTTTAGGAGTTTTGTTATATTTCTTAGCATTGGACTGATCGTCTCTTACTAGGTTGCTAGCTACTGCTGCAACCCAAATTCACATATATATTTATTTATGAGAGGCAGCCTGGCCGAGTGGTCCAAGGCACTGGTGTTAGCCACCAGTCTCTTCGGAGGCGTGGGTTCAAATCTTACCGCTGGTATACGATTATGTTTGAAAGACTGCAGTGTGAAAAGACATCGAAAATGCAGTTTTTGGTGGAAAAATTTATTCTCTTTTAGAAATAATTTATTTTAGTTACAAAAGGTTTTTAACCCAATTAATTTCCTTTAAAATGAGGTATTGAACAACCCTTTACGATGTTCCAGTGCCAAGCTATCTGTGGAAAAGAAAAAAGAAAAGAGAAAAAATATCCCGTTTGGGGAGATTAACGTGGTTAAAGTCAATTTTCTTGATTTTCAAGCCAATATATTTCCCTTGCTGTTCAAGCCAAGGGACAGAAAGTTTCCTTTACAGGGGTTTCAGACAAGGCGGTTCTAATGGTGTACTTTTTGTTTTGATCTGACTCCTTTGTTAAGAACTATGGGTTTTTATATTTCTTAACATTGGACGTGATCGTCTCTTACTAGGTTGCTAGCTACCGCTGCAACCCGGATGGAATAATTTATGTCCGTTTTAAGTTTTAATGTCGCTCCTTAATTTCATTAAAAAATTTTTTTTTTCTTTATTTAATTTCTGAACGTTTTTGAATTAATGCAGCTTTGATTTTGGCTCACCGTACATGAATAATTGAAACGAAATTTGCATATTAATTTTACTTTTTTTTGGTTCAATGATTTTCTCGTAATTTTGTTCTGACGTAACATACGAATTAACTTACGTAGCCAACTTCTATATTCGTATATTTTTATTACGTAAATTAGAGGTTTCACCCCCCTGCTCAATACCTCGCTCTTTACTAAAGTTCAAATTTTGTTCCAATATTTTAAGAATGACTCCTTAATCCCAAAGGCCATTGATTAGAATAAATAGCTCTGATGAGATTAAAAAAAAACTTTAGCGTAAAGATCCAAGTAGTGACTAGGGAGCGAACCCAATCATATACGTAATAATTTCTGTTCGTTTAAAGTTTTGTTTTTGCTCCTTACTTTTAGTTGAAAAAATTATTATTTTTATTATTTAGTTTCTGATCGTTTTTTTAAATATTGCTGGGAAATCAGACGCCCCTTCATAGCGATGTCCCTTCCCCCATTAAAAATTCCTCCAAGTAAAGATCCTCTCACGTAACCACCGACCCCCCCCCCAACTACAATAAAAAAAACATGAAAACTTCTCTATACTTCCTAATAACCAATACTGTATGTAAACATTGGGCAAAGTCCATAGCTTGCAGACCTTCCCCCGAGGACTGTGGGGGAATAAGTCATCCTCAAAGGAATAGTTATTGTATTTTTCGACAAAATAGATATCCCAAAATTTTGATCGGGTGACTTCGGGAAAAAATGAGCGTGAGAGGGGGCCCAGTTGCACTCCATTCTTTTTTGTCACTCAAAACGGGCACTAGAACTTTTGATTTCCGTTCCAATGAGCCCTCCTGCGATATTCTAGGATCACTGGCTCGCTATGATTACCCCTAGGAAAAAAAAACAAAAAATAAACAAACCAATAAACCCGCATCCGTGATGTTTCTTTTGACAAAAAATACTAAATTCCACATTTTTGAAGATATTAGCTTGAAACTCCTATAGTAGGGTTCTCTGAATCTGAAGGTGTGATTTTCACTAAAGTTCTGTGACTTTTGGGGGGGTTTACCTCTTTTTTCAAAAATAAGGCAAATTTTCTTAGGCACGTAACTTTTGATGGGTGTTACTAAACTTGATGAAATTTATATATTTGAAATTAGAATAAAAAACTGATTCTTTTGACGTATCTATTGGTATCAGAATTCCGTTTTTTAGAGTTTTGGTTGCTATTGAGCCGGGTCGCTCCTTACTTACAGTTCGTTACCACGAACTGTTTGATTAGAATAATTGCTTCTTTCCACACTAATAGATGAAGTTGTCAAATAATTGAATGTATATTCTAATCCCCTCGCAGTCTAAAATAGTGGGTCTTTGCATGGGCACCGGCCAGGAGGCCATTCCCCCCTGGAAATTTCGGACTATAGAGTAATTATAAGGAAACCAAAGGAAAGAGAGCAGAATAGGGAAAAACATGAAAAAAATGTTTGTTACCTTTTGTTGGCTGCCTGCCAATAGATTTTGACCCATAATAAGGAAAATATAAGTTCTAATTTGTGACTGAGTATACCTTAGCCAGTTTTCCACAAATATTTTTTCTTTATGATTTGGTTGGAGTAAAAAAAAAAAAAAAAAATTCTTCATAGTAATGAATGGTAAGTAAATAACGATCCTTGTCGATAATGAAATTCTAGGTACCTCACTATTGATAATATTCAGTCAATGAATTAGTTTTTTATGGTGATCCTAAATATGTATTCCTTTATTAGTAATTAGTGCCGATATTAGAACACAAGAAAGTTCGTATGATAATAAAAAACACAAGGAAAGTTACTTAATAAGGGGCAATTTCGGTAAGAATATGCCGTCAACTTGTGCTTGCAATGCAAGAGTACTCATGAACTGATAAATGAAGCCACTCAAATCAGAAATGTTTCCACTGAACGGAATACTGGGAATTTCTCTATTTTCCCCTGAACGGATATCTTTTTTGTGTTTTATTATCAATTTTTTTTCCAGGAGTGATTGTATTTATTTAGTTGTCACTATGAAAAAGATTTAATTTTTTAAAGTTATGAAGTATAAAGGTGTCAAATATACTGTTCTTTGGTATTCAAAATTAAATTAAAAATATAGAATTAAAATTTGGACTTGATTTTCTTAATCTTAGTTTTATTGTTTTACTTTGAACAAACTACTTTGATAGTCCGTTACTTTTTATGTGCACTGAGTCTAAAGGCATTAATTATTTTGGTGTTTGAGAACAAAGTTCGAAACTGTCGACATGGGCGTAGGGAGCGGGGGGGGGGGGGCAGGGGAGTAACTGCTCCCCTAGACCTTCAAATTTACATTAGATATGGCTGAAAAAGCAGATGGTTTTGAAAAAGCAGTTGATCAAACTCTATCACACTATCGACTGCCCCCCCCCCAGACAATATGCTGCCTAATGCTGCCTACGCCCATGACTGCCGATATTGTTAATATATATATATACGTCCAACGCTTTGGCATTGCTCAACAGAACTAAATGTTGGATATCTTATATCCAGCATATATCTTAATTTTTGTAAGTAGGCTATTGTTTTGTGTATTTTTTGGAATTAATTACTTTTTTTCATTTTTAGATACTTTTACATTAAGTGACATACTTTTTCCATTGCCTTTAGAAAATTGTTTGTCTCTAAGCTGCATTAAATAAAAAAAGAACAAGTTTTTTCAACTGAAAGTAAGGAGCAGCATTAAAACTTAAAACGAATAGAAATTATTACGTATATGACGGGGGCTCCAACCTCCTCGACACTTCACTAATCCCACTACAGTTTTTCGGCACTTTAAAGAAAGTTACTTATTGTTCTAATCAAACCACCCTTGTGTTTCTGGAGTCGTTTTTAATAAATTGGGACAAAAATTAAAATTTAGCGTTAAGAGCGAGATGCTGAGGAGGGAACAACCCCCTCACATACGTAATAATTTCTGTTTGTTTTAAGTAGTAACGTTGCTCCTTACTTTCAGTTGAAAAAACTCGTTTTTTTCTGATCGTTTTTTAATTAACGCCAGGATACCTGGTTCCACCTCCACGAAAAAATCCCCCTCCCCATAGAAATATCCTCTGGAATATTCGATTCTGACAAAAATTTACCCCGGACAATTACCCTTAATATGTCCACGCGTAAAATTGAATCGGTAAAGAGAAAGCAAGACATATGAAGAAATTTCGTATATGAATTCTGGCAAATTCACCCAGTGTAAAATTTCCTCGGAAAATTTCACCCCCTGGAAACTATCCTCTCCATTGAAAATTCTCCTAGCAGAAAATTCGGCCTCCCCTCCCTACCCGAAAAATGTATGCATACTTCCTAATAAGAAATAAACCAATGGGCGAATTTTTTAACTTTTCCCCAGGGGCTGTAGGGGGTTATTTTATCTTCAAAGACATAGTTATAGGGCCTTTCAAGTTTCAACTATGCTGAACAAAAGAGCTATCTAGAAATTTTGATCGGACAATTTTGGGAAAAGGGGGGTATGGGAGGAGGCCTAGTTGCCCTCCAATTTTTTGGTCACTTAAAAAGGGCACTAGAGCTTTTCATTTTTGTTAGAATGAGCCCTCTCCCAAAGTTTTAGGCCCACTGGGTCTATACAATCACCCCTGGTTAAAAAACACGAACTGTTTGATTACTTATCAAAATCCAAAAAGAGATCATTGACTTATTAATAGTTTTTTCTGCGTTACCAAAATTATTGTATTCATAAAACTTTACAATTTCACGAAATGTAATTAAACAAATAGAAAACGTTTGTCAGCTAAAGTAAGGCGCAAGTTTAAAACTTAAAACAAATATAAATTACTCTGTATATAAGGGAAACTACCCTCTTCTCGACACCTTGCTCATTAAAAAAAAGTTTTTTAGTGCTTTAAAAAAAAAATTTCTAATTGCAAATTTTCTTTAAAAACTTGGTAAAAAGCCAAACTTTACAGTAAAGAGTAAGGATCTAAGGAGGAGACAGCCCCCTTCATACAAAGAATATTCTTCTTATATTTTCCTTATTATGGGTCAAAATCTATTGGCAGGCAGCCAACAAAAGGGCAACAAACATTTTTTTCATGTTTTTCCCTATTCTGCTCTCTTTCCTTTGGTTTCCATATAATTACTTTACAGTCCCAAATTTTCAGGGGGGAGGGGGCATAACTGCCCTGCTCCCCCTTGCCGGCACCCATGCTATTTACTTACCATTCATTAGTATGAAGAATTTGCTTTTTTTTTTTTTTTTTTTTTTTTTTTTTTTTTTTTTTTTTTGCTCCAACCAAATCGTGTATGAAAATTTTTGTGGAAAACTGATTAGGTGTTACTCAGTCACAAATTAGAACTTGTATTTTTCTTATTATGGGTCAAAAATCTATTGGGAGGCAGCCAACAATGGGGCAACGAACACTTTTTCCATGGTTTTCCCCTATTCTTCTTTCTTTCCTTTGATTTCCTGATAATTACTTTATAGTCACAAATTTCCAGGGGGCCATGGCCCCCCGGCCGCCCCCCGCTTGCCGGCACCCCGGATTAAATTCTATATATTATTCTCTTTAATGCCTATAATCCGTTCCTTTAATAGGCTATAGTAAAAAGTAAGATTTTGGGTACTTACATATTACACCAAATAGACTCGAAAAGTTTACTCTCTTAGATGTGCGAAAACCGGTATTATCTGTCTGTATTTAGAGACAATTAGCGTTTGCTCAAATGAGAAACTACGATGTAGGTATGTTTTAATTAAGTATTTGATATATAGAGTTGGTATTTTGGTCAGATTAGGTTAGTTATATTTCATTATGATTAGCCTGACTTCACTTTTCGAGTGTGTTTGTTATAATACATAAGTACCAGATTCTGTGTTTAATTTTTTTTTAAATAAGATGCATTTTTTAAATAAAGCTTTTTGTTCATGCAATACTCTAGTAGCAGTTGCAATAGAAACTATCTAACGAATAAACTACCATATAATGGGCATAAACAAGAGTATACAATGCTTGAATATTCAGAAGCAAGTAGGATTTTGATACGGATTAAAAGCACTCTACCTCTCTCTCTCTCTCTCTCTCTCTCTCTCTCTCTCTCTCTCTCTCTCTCTCTCTCTCTCTCTCTCTCTCTCTCTCTCAGCGATAGCAAAACAATAATGCTTTACTCCTGTCTAAGATATATGACAGCAAATTAACAAAAATCTTGAGAATTCCACTATTTATCCTAAGAATGTAGTAGATTTTCAGTATGATTCAAGTTTTTTTTTACGATTTTTGAGTTTGTCCCTTCTCTACCCAAACTAAATTCAACCGTACATGCCTATTACAGTCATGGCTACATAAAAAGGGTGGTAAAAGGGGTAAACTTACAGGGACTTGGGATTACATGGACAAAAAAAAACACATCGAAAATTCCTTTATATACATTTCTTTTTATGTTTTTACGAGTCGGACAAAATTACGGAGGGGGATCCCCTAACCCTTTTGAATAAGACCTTGTGTGTGTATCTTCTTTTTACACAGGCGTGATGGCGTCAAACCATTGGTTGTAAATTATTGAAAGAGGAGCTATTTAGAAGAAAACTTATAAATTTGATGCATATTTAAGTATCAAGAGATCATACCATGGTAAAGGGCCAACTTCCGGTATATTTTGGGGAAAATTTAACCTAAACATAAGCAAATACGCATGGGGGGCCTTGGGTTAAGGCCCTGGAAACTCTGGGTTAACCGAATTTCTGGAGAGTTCTTATCCAAATTATCAATTTTTTTTATTATTTCCCTTCTCATAAAATCCAAAAGCCAAAAGCCAAACTTTATAGTAAAGAGTAAGGATCTAAGGAGGAGACAGCCCCCTTCATACAAAGAATAATCTTTTCAAATAGGTTTCAAATCTTTTTCTTGCTTTCAGTTTATAAGCTCCTTTTTTATTTAATTTCTGATTGTTTTCCAAATCACACCCAGGCCTAACCAAGATATAATTTGAGGTACGTTCCCTTAGATCCCTGGTCAATTGCTTGTAAAATGTGTAAATAAATAATTATATGTTGATTAGTACCGTCCTAAGTTTAAATTTGTAATTCAAATTTTGGATAAAATTTGAGTATACTTAAAAAATTGCCGATGAATAGTAATTTTGGTGAAAAGTCCTTATTAATATTACTAATAAAGAATTTTGGTTGGATGAAAAGGAGTATTATTGTTTTATGAACGGAAATTCTGTGAGACTCTTGGTCTTATACATAACTGAAGCCATCACAACCTCTACAATAGGTTTTCCATATCGATAAATACATTGCATATATTTTTGTATAGTACATTGAAGTACTTCATATAAATAGAAAAAGATAAATATTACCATTTAATATTGCTAAAAAATAAGCTCCTAGCAGTATTTGCCACCTCAGGGAGATTTCATGGCAGGGCTGATAATGACCTGCCTTGCCTTTTCCACCTCTGTGCGGGTAGATACCTCTGCGCGGGTAGATACCTCTGTGCGGGAATGTAACATATTAGCTGCATAGAGGAACATTCTAATTAATTCCCACTCCCTCATCTTAAATATGTATTTGTTTATTAGTAATTAGGGCAGTTGTTGGAAGACAAGAAAATTCGGATAATTATAGAAAACACAAGGAAAACAACTTAATAAGGGGCAATTTCGGTAAGAATATGCCGTCAATTTTTGCTTGCATTGCAAGAGTACCCATGAGCTGATATATAAAGTCACTATAATCAGAAATGTCTCCCCTGAACGGAATGCTAAGAATTTCTATATTTTCCCCCTGAGCAGATACGTTTTTTGTGTTTTATTATATTTTTTTTTGTTTATAGGAGTGATTGTATTTATCTGTCTGTCACTTTGAAAAAGATTTTATTTTTTACAGTTATGAAGTATAAAGGTGTCAAATGTAGTGGCTCTTGGCATTCAAAATTTAATTAAAGATATTGAAATAAAGATTTGTATTTGATTTTCTTAATCTTAGTTTTAATGTTTTACTTTGAACAAAATAATTTGATAATGCATTACTTTTTATAAACACTGAGTCTAAAGGAATTAAATATTTTGGTGTTTGATAACAAAGTTCAAAACTGTCGATATTGTTAAAAAATATCCGTCCAGCCTTTCGGCATTGCTCAACAAAACTTAATGCTGGGAGCTTATATCTCAGTTTTTGTAAGTAGGCTATTGTTTTGTGTATTTTTTTTAGCTGCTTAATTTTTTTCATTTTTAAATACTTTTACTTTAATTGACATACTTTTTCCATTAACTTTATAAAATTGTTTGTCTCTAAGCTTCATTAAATAAAGAAAATAAAACAAGTTTCTTTATCTGAAAGTAAGGAGCAAAATTAAAACTTAAAGAGAACAGACATTATTACAAATATGAGGGGTTCCCCCTCCTCAACACCTCACTCTTCAAGCTACTGTTTTTTGGCACTTTAAAAAAAATTTACTTATTGTTCTAATTAAACGACCCTAATTAAATTGGGACAAAATTTAAACTTTAGCACAAAGAGCGAGATGTTTAAGAGGGGGCAACCCCCCTTATATGCGTAATAATTTCAATTCGTTTTGTTTTAATGTTGTTCCTTATTTTCAGTTGAAAAAAATCTTGTTTTTTTTTATTTATGATTGTTCTTTAAATATCGCCAGGATACCTGTCTCCACCTCCAAGGAAAAATCCCCCAATGAGAAAGCAATACATATAAAGAAATACCCCCTGGACAATTCAATTCTGGCGAAAATTTACCCTGGACAATTACCCTTAACATGTCCACGCGTAAAATTAAATCGGTAAAGAGAAAGCAATACATATAAAGAAATTTCGTATATGACTTCTCGCAAATTCATCCAGGGTAGAATTTCTCTGAAAATTTCAACCTCGGGAACCATCCTCTACATTGAAAATTCTCCAAATAGAAAATACGTCCTCCCCTCCCCACCCGGAAAATGTATGCATACTTCTTAATAACAAATAAAACAAAGGGTGATTTTTACAACTTTAAGACCTTTCCCCGGGGGCTGTAGAGGGTCAATTTATCTCTAAAGACATAGTTATTGGGCCTTTCAACTATGCTGAAGTAAAAAAACTATCTCAAAATTTCGATCGCCCGATTTTGGAAAAGAGTGACGTGGAGAGGGCCTAGTTGCCCTCCAATCTTTTTTATCATTTGAAAAGGGCACAAGAACTTTTCATTTCAATTGGAATGAGCCCTATCCCGACGTTCTAGGCCTACTGGGTCGATACTATCATCCTTGGGAAAAAAAAAAACAACAAATAAACACGCATCCGTGATTTTTCTTCTGGTAAAAATTACAAAATTCCACATTTTTGCAGACATGAGCTTGAAACATCTACAGTCATGGGCGCCCATATGGGGGGGGCAGGGGGGGGGGCCGCTGCCCCCCCCTGGCTGAATGATGCTGCCTTATTTTTATATTTTTGTTCTGAGATTTCTATTAAATAGCATTAAAAGTAGCAATTAGACGAAGTTTGGCCCCCCCCGGGAATTCAGCTTATGGGCGCCCATGTCTACAGTTGAGTTCTTTGATACGCTGAATCTGATGGTGTGATTTTCATTAAAATTATGTCTTCAAGGGGATCTTTCGCCCTTTTCCGAAGATCAGTCAAATTTTTTCAGGCTCGTAGCTTTTGATGGGTAAGACTAAACTTAATGAAACAATATATTGGGAATGAGCATAATCAGCCAATTCTTTTGATGTATCTATTGGTATCAAAATTCCTTTTTTTATAGTTTTGGTTGCTATTGAGCCAGGTCGCTGTAAGTAAGTTACAGTTTATTACCACGAACTGTTCGATTACCCATCAAAATCTAAACAGTATTACCTAAGGTATTGTATTGATAAAACTTCACAATTTCATGAAATGTAATTAAACAAGTAGAAAAGGTTTTTCAACTACAGTAAGGGGCAAGTTTCAAATCTGTTCCTTACTTTCAGTTGAAAAGCTCATTTTCTTATTTAATTTCTGATTGTTTTCCAAATCATACCCAGGCCTAACCAAGATATGATTTGAGGTACCGGTCCCTTAGATACCTGGTCAATTGCTTTTTAAATGTGTAAATCAACAATTGTACGCTGATTAGTACCGTTCTATGTTTAAATTTGCGATTTCAATTTTGGATGAAATTTGAATATACTTAAAAAATTGGCGATGAATATTAACTTTGGTGATAAGTCCTTGTTAAGATTACTACTAAAGAATTTTGGTTCGATGAAAAGGAGGATTATTTTTTGTATGGATGGAAATTCTGTGAGACTTTTGATCTTATACATAACTGAAGCCATCAAAACCTCTACAAGAAGTTTTCCATATCGATCAATATATTGTACATATTTTTTTAAATGCATTGAAGTACTTCATATAAATAGACAAAGGCAAATATTACCATTTAATATTGCTGAAAACTAAGTTCCTAGCAGTATTTGCCACCCCAAGAAAATTTCATGGCAGGGCTGATGATGACCTGCCTTGCCTTTTCCACCTCTGTGCGGGTAGATACCTCTGTGCGGGAATGTAACATTTTAGCTGTATAGAGGAACATTGTAATTAATTCCTCCTCCCTCCTTCCTCTGTCAACATTTATCTGAAGCCTCATGTTTGTCTATTAAGATGTATTTTTGTAGGAATCTACCCTTCCCCCACCTAAACAATGACTAACACCCCCCTCATTATAGCCGTTACGCAATTACAGATCACCAAACGAAGCATACTTTCATTACAAATAAAGCGAATCAACTTGGTTGAATCCGGTACTACCACCGTGTGGGATTACTTCTTTTGCAACTGGACAACCTAAAATATAGTTATTGATACTTTTAAATCAATTAGCTTCTTAGGATTTTAATTTATTGCAAATTCGCCCTCTTCGGGGTAAAGTGGTAGTTTGGTGCCTTTTTATATTATATAAAAAGGATACCTTTTTATTATATAATATTGGATACCTTTTTAACAACATCCATAGTATAATTACATGAAGTGTATATGACACTGTGGCATGACACAATTTTGGAATAATCAAAATCCGACGATTTGCAAAAATGACTAATAGCGATTTGTTTAAATGCTAGCAAAACCTTCGGGGTTTGGTCAAATATTACAATGACAAACACACTTTATAGACATGTTTTGGAAATAAAACTAACATACATAGAAATGCCAAAGATACAAGAATTTCAATAATATGGCTGTTTGGGATATCTCCTTGTGAAAGATTTTACCCCTACGTTTTAAATTTGATATGTTTATGCCTATTAGACGAAAAGATCCTGCAGAATTCGACTAGTCTTTTAAGGGTATTGATTTTATCTCTATCCTATAAAACAGTGTTGGATCTTTATTTCCTGGGAAATTTATATGGACACGTAGTAAAACAAAGGAGCATCATATAAAAAATGGCCGTACCTACTCCACGGCTCAAAACACATTTGTTGAACTTCTAATGGTACTGGTGCAATATGCGGGAACCGCGAAGAAGTCAAGTTTGATTAATGCTAATGAAATAAAATAAAATAAGATAAATATATATTAGTTTAGAAACAAATTTGGGCTATATATTTGCACATTGGGGGGGGGGGGTAAATCATAGCTTATATTAAATACAGAACCTAACCTAGGTAACTTTCCCCACCCCTCAACTCCAAAAAATCGTTTGAATATTGTAACTCAATGAGAAACAACGGCTTTGCAATCATTTATCTATAGCGGTCTCTTACAAATAGCCCGTTTGACGGGTTTCGTGACTGGTTTCCTTGATACAGTTTATAGCGGTGGGCCCGCATAATGCACCAGTACCCTTCTAATTTTTTCAAGACACGTTGACCCTCCTTTGAAATGCAACCCGTACTATACCTCTTTATTTAAGAATGATAAAATTCATCTACTAATTAATATTTTTAGCATATACATTATTCACCAGTGCTTTTATGTGAATTTTATGGTTTAAGAATAAATGATGGTAATCGTTATGGTTCTGAAATTCAAATGAACAATTTTCGGAAGGTAAAGGATTTTGAATCACATGTGAGGCATTTTTCTTTCTCGGATCTAGCAGTTGATGCGCAAAGAAGGCGTCGCTTAAGCTGCTGGATCCCAACACAGTTCCTAAAGTGTTCCAAAGGCTGAGAACATCAGTCACTGCAGAAATTAGCTCTGTGTAACAACGGATATTGGATATATAAGTTGTTTGGATTTGAGATATATAATAGCTTTTGTTAGACTTGACGGATTTCTTTGAGAAATATCGGATGTTTTCAAGAATGTAATTACACTTTTTATTCTTGTAAACACAAAGATAGTCCAAACCAGATTATATTCGTTAAGTTTTAGCTTGGATGATAGAGCAAAAAAAATTCGACATAGCTTTACGGTACAGAATAAAGATGAAAATAAATTATTTTAAGAGTAAAACTGTAGTTTAGGGATTTCTCGCAATCTTGCTTATCTAAGCGAATGGAACTTTCAGGACTGTTTCTAAATCCTATATTAGGTCCCAGGAAGGTATCTTAGATCCCCACCTGATACGATTTTCACCAGTTACTTTTCACGAACTTTGAAAAATTTCTGGGTAAATTCCGAGTGCATGACCACCTATAAAGGAGACATATTTAAAAAAAAATAGTAGGCTACCATTATATTGCTTATTTCATGCTCTTTCTAAATATCATAGTCGCTTTTCTCTCTCACACCTCTGGTGGTACCATATAAAGTCCAAGGATTTATAGTCGCAATGTCTGAAAAGAAAATGACGAGGCAAGAACTTGGAAATATCTTTTTGCGCCCAAGTTAGGGGCTGAGATCCATTTATCTCCAAAAATCTGGTCAAAGAAACTCCCCACCACATGAAAATTTAAAAAGAACATGGGTCCTTATAAAATGTGTAGGGGTGTTCAACATCCTCACAGAAACTACTCTGGTCTCACTGGGGGTCTGATCTGGGGGCCCCCCCCCCCCCGAAGATTTTTTCCCTGTTTTTTTCTTTTTTCATTCTTTTTTTAAAATAAATTTGTCAATTGGTCAATTATTGGCACCTTTATCACATCGAGCCCCCTCCCCCAAGATTTTGCTCATTGGTGCCATTGTCACATTGGGCCTTCCCCAAGATTTTGCTCTAGATCCACC
The DNA here is from genome assembly GCF_049724085.1 of Artemia sp. Qi Xiang Cuo. NCBI lineage: Eukaryota > Metazoa > Arthropoda > Branchiopoda > Anostraca > Artemiidae > Artemia > Artemia sp. Qi Xiang Cuo. Next base: position 31,572,484 of record NC_142811.1, read on the forward strand.
CCTGTCTCATCTCCTTATAATTTTTGGTTGCATCCCCCTTCATGAATAGCAACTAGACTACTAATTGCCAGTAATATATGGTAAGCCTCAATTATTAATTACATTTAGACATACAGTAAATATATGGCAGTAGTCCTCACAAGATCTCCCTGGCCTTTAAAGGGGCAGGAAGACACGCGAGTTATTCAGACACTAAAGGTCTTTTTTTGTGACTTTGGCTTTGACTTCAGCGCTAAATTTAGTTCATTACGCTCATGAATATAATAAAACTTCCCATTTTTGACTTTTTTAAAAATTATTATCAATTACTTCGGGGAATTAATAGCATTTTTGAAAACCTTACAAGATAATACCTGAAACCGATTATTAACACCGGTTTATATACAAAAAAAATGAGCATAACAAAGGAAGCGTGGTCAGTTTTAGATATCTAGCTGATTCACTTGGTGTCCCCGTCTAGCCGGTATAAGGCCTTTTTTTGCAAGCTTGAAAGCGAAACCAACTTACTCCAAGAAATTAATAGCATTTTTTAAAACCTTGCAAGATAATAACCGAGACTGTTTATTAACACCGGTTTATATATAAAACTTTATTATAACAATGGAAGCGTGGCCAGTTTTCAAATATCTAGCTATATCACTTTGTATTTGCGATCAGTCGGTATCCGGCCTTTTTTGCAAGCTCGAAAGCGAAACCGGCTTACCTTATTATAGTTTATTTCCATTATTCGCGACTAATGTAGGAAAATTAATTAGGCTCATGAATGTAATAAAACCGTACTTGGGCATTATATGGGCAGGTACAAGGAAACCAGTCACGAAAAACCCGTTTTTGACGGGTTAAGTCAAGGCACCGCTATAAACTAATGTAGTGCATAGCGTGGTTTTCATTGCGTATACAATATTTAAACTGTTGTTTTTTGGGGCTTAGGGGGGAGGGGAGGTACCTGGGTTAGGTTAGGCTGCGTATTTAATATATGCAATGCTTCCCCCCATCGCCCTAATTTGCAAATATATAGCCCAAATTTGTTTATAAACTATTATATATTCATCCTATTTTATTTTATTTCATTAGCATTAACGAAACTTGACTTTTTAGAAACTTCCATATAATGCCCAAGTACAAATAAAACTACCAATTTTGACCTTTTTTTTTCTTTACGTTACTATCAATTACTTCAAGAAATTAAGAGCATTTTTTAAACCTTGCAAGATAACAACTGAGACCAATTATTAACACTGTTTATACATACAAATTCATTATAGCAATGGAAGCGTGGTCAGTTTTTGAATGATTTGCCTTTTCTCTCGTTATTCGCGACTAATTGGTATAATTTTTACAAGCCTGCGTTATAAGCCACTTTTGCTTTCCAGTGTGTTTTTGAAATAAATATCAGCCACAATAGGTGAACAGAAAATTGTGTTACAATTTTTGATTTTCAATCGATTTGCATACCAAATTTTGATTTAAAAAATACCCTCCAATTATCTGAATGTTAACGAACTTCCGTGCTGATGCTTTAGGTTTTTGGGATTTTTCTGTCTCTGGCCAAAAGTCCTCTACCTAAGGTCAATATTTTTCCCTTCATCAGCATCTTGGGTTGTTCCAGGGTCGACAGTAGTCCCCTTGGCACCGCCTCGGTGAGTGGCCTTGCCTGTGACTCTTCCTCGTGCACCTCCCACGCTGTCTCTAATAACTTTACTTTTTAAAATAAACATATTTGCCGTCTTTAAAAGCAGGATACTTTTTTTTTAAGAAAAAAAGAAGTAAATAATAAAACCATAGTGAGGGTGTTTACCGTGAGCGTGTTCCCGGTCCGACGAAAAGTTAATAATATTTAATAAAAAATTAATATTTCGTTCCAGGTGAGAGCGAATTAACAGCTGAAACGATCAGAAATTAAATTCGTATTAAATTTCGTATTTAATTTTTGTGAATACGGTTAACTAGCGTATTTACTAAATTAACTTCTTCACAATCATCATTAAATTGGGGAAAATGGAGGCAAATGAACAAATTTATGAGAATTTATAAGTGTTAAGGCATTAATGCTCACATTTTTCACATTTTGCTAATTATTCATTAAAATTACTAATTTTTCCATAACCATTATAATGCGTATTAAGGCATTAGTTAATAAACCGTTCCAGATTCGCTGTTAATTTATATTAAATATGAAGTGAATACGTATTAAATTAAGATTTCCACCGGGAGCACACTCTGTAGGTATTCCCAGATCATTCCTGTCTCTGTTTCTTCTTCTTGTTTTTCTTTCATACAGTAACGTTTTACGAAAATCGGGATTTTTGGTGTCGTAAAAGCAATGCCTGTCATTTGAGCATAGATTATAGTCCATAAACTAGGCAAATTAGTCTTTTTCTTTTATGTGTAGGCGTGGAATCTTAATACTTTTTCTAACGTAGGAGGTGATTCCGGCTTCTTTTTGTTCCCATCACTATATATAAATGATAGATAATTATAAATAATAATTATATAATGTATATAAATAATAAATAATTGTATATACATACAATTATATATATTATACACTGTATACAAATAATTATATTATCTATACACAATGGTTCCCATTTAGAATCTGGACTTGCAGGGCTGACTTGTAGGGCGTTTTTGATATTCTAAATACATCGATGCATTTTGTCGAATTGGTATTTTGTAACTTGTCAGCTCTTTTTTTATTAGATACATGAAATTAGTTAGCGCTTTGTAAAGTTAAAAGCCAAAATGCTTCCTTATGGAGAAAGAATTTCTTTCCTTCTATACAGATTCTGTAAATTTTGGACAAGATTACTACCAAAGCACTTGCATGGCACGGGTGGGGAACCTTCAACCCGTGCCCCTCTTCCTAATTCAAAATTTCTTGCTTTGCATATCGGAACTTGAAACACCCGGTATAGAATTTTGGACTTAGCATTCGACTGAACTTTGAAAAATTTCACCCTTTAGATGCTATGTTTGAGACTCAGAGACTCTATCCTCCTATAAAATGATTGAATGACCCCCTCTTTAACAACTGATTTGGAAAGTGTAGCCTATAGAGATTAGCGATCTTGTACCTACGTACTGTGTAATAATCGTTCATTTTGTATGGACACTATGTATATTTAGGGATGAATTGCCATATCATGGTAGTGTAACCTCTGAAAATCAGTGGCTATGAGTATGACATTTCTTAGTTCTAAACCGACTAGCTATCTCAGAATTTTTTGCCGGACATTATGATGACCCTAGTTGGTCAGAAAAAATTGTTTTTACGCAGAAAATTGGCAAATTTATGCACATTCCAGCGGCCTAGTCTAAAATGGAAGTCTATGTAAAAAGAATATCACAATTCTGCCCTTTGTTGGCCAAGGTTTTTGTTTGCACCTAAAAATGGCCACAATTGGTACTTTATTTTGACCAGATCATTTTTGTGCATTGAAAAAATGTCACAACCTTGAATTTCTGATTGAACGAAATTCCTCCTGATATTCTACGATTGCTTCCTATTTTGTTATTAAAAACTATTAAAGAACTACATGTTTTTGTAGTATTTTTTTTCAGTGTACCACAAAAATAAATTCTGTGCGTATCTATTGCCACCATGTTATTCATGGGTAATTTTTTTTACAGTTTGATATTCTATATAAAACTTAGGAGATTAAAAAGTTAGGTAATTTTTGGTGACAAATAGATTTGTCGGCCGCATGTGAGTAGTTTGAACTACCAGATATAAAGGAAGACTATAAATAGTACCTAGATTTAATTTGAACCATAGCCTACTTCCTTTTTAGCTTATTAGCTATAATGTTTTATTTTCGTTGGCATTTGAGGAATTTTAGTTAAAGGCGTTCTAAGAAGTTCTAAGTTAGAACTAATTGGACTTGCCATCCCTCTTAGAATATAAATTTCTAATACTTCTAAACTCGTTTTGTATTAATGACATTAAAAACGGAATGGATTTGTGCCTTCCAATCGGGAGTTCTTTCATAATTGAAAGTGGCAATGGGTGCGAGGGTATTAAGGCATTTCCAATTGCCAAAAAAGATTTTTTGTGGAAATTGACTATGGTCTATTTCTCCATTAAAGTGCTTTTTCTTAGAATGGACAAAAGACAAAAACGTTCCATCATTACCGTTGCAAAGTTTCAATAGATATTTTTCAATAGATCAATAGATACATCAAAAGAATCAGTTTATTATGCTGATTCCAAATATGTAAGATTCGTCAAGTTTATTGTTACGCATCAAAAGCTACGAGCCTGCAAACCTTTGCCTGATTCTTGAAATAGAGGGAAGGGGGAGCACCCTGAAAAATTCAAGAAATCTTCATGATTCAAGGTCTCCTTACCGTAAAGTTTGATTGTTTGTCCCAATTTTTAAGAACGGCTACTGAAACACAGTTTAATCAAAATAGGAAGCTTTTTAAAAATGCTAAAAGCTTTAGCGTAAAGAGCAAGATATTGAGGAGGAGGAAACCCTTTATATACTGACTATTTTCTGTTCGTTTTGAGTTTTAGTGTTGCTCCTTACTTTCAGTTAAAAAAACATGCTTTTTTATTTAATATTGTACACTCCTCTGTGCTTGCGCTTTGCTCAGTAAAGCCAAGAAATGTGATTCTTTGCAATGATTAAATGTTGTTGTTGATATAATCCCTAATACTATAATCCCTAATACTGTATAATCTCTAATACTATAATCTCTAATACTGTTTTACGGAAGTCATTGTTTTTCATTTTAGCATTGAAAAATTTTAAATTCTGGTTTGTGTATATTTCTGAGAACAATTCTCGTTCATTTAGCTTTGCTTTCTAATGATACTGATCTTACAATTTGCTTCATATGAAAGTTATTTCTTAAAATATGTTAATAAAAAGTCAGGGCTATACCTGGTTGATTTTAATTCAGACACACACAAATAAACGATATCATGAAATATCTCCTTTTTTTTTTTACAAATTTTGCCTTCTAAATAAAAATCGTTGCAGCATTTAAAAAATGAAGACAAAAAGCGATCAGTTTTTTTTTGTCATAAACCGTAGTAAGTGACGCTATTTTTACTACAACCCTTTACGATAAAATAAAAGTTCAAAATAGGGATAAAAACCTTTTTAATAGACAGTGTATAATAAATTTCACAAAAATACCATATATTTCGGTCACATATACAGTGACCGTCATCAGTAGTTTTACTACTGATGACGGTCACTGCATATGTGACCGAAATATCTGGTATTTTTTGTGAAATTTATTATACACTGTCTATTAAAAAGGATTTATCCCTATTTTGAACTTTTATTTTATCTTCATGGAAAGGCAGTTTGGTCTCCGAAATTATCCACAACCCTTTAAAAATTAGTAATTTTTCCAAATTGCTAATTTCCTTATGTTCCTTTTGAAAAAAGTGTAGTTTCGGTTGAAATTTTCCCAAAAGCATTTTACCATGCTATTTATAATTTATTCATTAAAAACAAGTGTAAAACAATAAAATAAAATGAAGAAAATAGTTTTTACTAAAATAATAAAAGGGACATGAAAACTTGAAACGAACAAAAAGTATCCTAAACATGAGTTTTTGCTGTCCCTACAAGCCATACGGTCAGTGGTTAATTTGTGCTTTACTGAAGGTTTATTAGAATTTAATAAATTTCGTCTTTTGAAATATTTTAGCTGACAAAATTTTTGTTAAGTTTTCAGCTAAAAAATTGTTTTAATTCTTTTTTATTACCCAATAGCATTTAAATGAACATTTTTAGTCTCAAAGAACTGAGATATGAAAAATTAGTTTTAAGTTTAAACAGCGTGTCATTTAGACTGGGAGCTCCTCTCATGTTCAAAGTAATTTATCTTCTCTCAGGTTTTGTTTCTGGGTTTTACTTTCGTGTGGAAAATCTCGTTTTCTTAAGTATTTAACTTAAATTCTTAAACATAGAAATGAAGAACAATTGTAATTGTATGTTGTTCGAGGACAAGGGCTATATTCCTTGGAAGATATTGAACTTTATGTATTTCAAGTATTTCATTTCCGTAAAAATATGAAATGCTTCTACCACACCATTTCAGTTTTCCAGTGTAAAATAAAGTATACCAGTTTAGTGTGAGGTTCAAGCCATATCTCCTTCATCTTGCGTTTCGTATTGTTTTATTTTCTATTAGTGCCCTGCTAGCTGTAACTATCCTATTTAGCGCATATCCTTTCTGTTCGATCCGTAATAATTAAATATATCCTATCAGTCTCTATTATCCAATAATCCTTTCTTACTCTTTAGTCGTATATCTAAATTCCCAACTGTATCATCTAAGAGGAACTAATTATTGCTTACAATCAATAATGGAGTTGCAATAGAGAGAAATGTTGATCGTGTTTATATTTAGGCATGGAACCAATAGAGTTTCCTTCTATTTGAATTTGCCGTGTGTGGTATGAAAGCTGCATTCAAGGTCGTATCCAGAATTATTTTTTTCGGGGGGGGGGGCATTTAAAAACGGATCTTAAGGGGGGTTACACAAAAATTTTAAAAAAACATAAAAAATGTGTTTATATCAATTTTTGTTACATTTCTACGAGTCGGGAAAACATTTCGGCTGGGGGGGGGGGGGGGCTAAAGCCCCCAAAATCCCCCGGGATACGGCCTTGGCTGTATGTCAATTTGCGTGCACTTAGTTACATTTTAGATGTCGTCATGCCTAGAAAAAAAGGGTGAATGGGTGTATCTCGCATCCTCTTTCTACTGTCTTTAAAAAAGGAGTCATTAAGTGAGAAAAATGTCTCTAGTAAACCTTTATGTCCAGGTTCAGTTTGCAGAGGTATATCGACTTCATAAGAGGAAGGAGTTTGGCCGTTGTCGGGGCCAAAAATCCAGTGCCTCCACCTCAAAGATTTCTAAGCATAATCTTATAGACAATAAAGCATCGTTTCTCTGTGAACTAGAGAACAATCTTTTGTTCTCCGCGAATTTAGATGTTTTCTAGAGAACATCTTTTGTTCTCTCTGAATTTAGAGGGTTTGAATTTAATACGGTAGTAGAGTAAGAGGTACCATTTTGCTTGCGCCCCTGTACCAGACAGGTTTCTAATGGGTACAGTCTGGTTTGGTGGGTACAATCTGGTTTGGTGGGTATAATCTGGTTTGGTGGGTATAATCTGGTTTGGTGGGTACAGTCTGGTTTGGTGGGTATAGTCTGGTTTGATGGGTATAGTCTGGTTTGATGGGTATAGTCTGGTTTGATTTTTCAAAGAGAGTGACTATCCCCATGCATATAGGTAATACTTCTACAGGGCATTACACCTTTTCAAAGAGAGTGAGAGCTATGCGTGTCAGAAAACCGGTGCGTCTTGTTTAGCAGCCAATATATTCAATTATTTTTTTTGTATATATTCAAGTTTCAGATTAGAATTTTTTACAGTTTGAATAGTTCATTCATTCTAGCAGTATCAAATATTTTTGCAAAAATTTACATTGATACAGATATGGAATATTCTAAGCGACTTCTGGTGAGTAAAATTTTCTCATTATTATAATGAAAAGAAATCTATTTTTTTTGTCTCGTCATTAAGTTGGGGAAGAATTTCCTTTACCTTCTTTACTTACGGTTTTTTTTTTCACTGTGTTGTTAGCTCTTTTAAAAAGCATTTCGCTAAATATTTAAAACAGGATCAGTCAGTTTCGCTATAATAAAAAAGAAATCTATTTTTTTTCTCATCATTCAGCTAGGGAAGAATTTCCTTCCTTACTTACGCTTTTTTTTCACTGTGTTGTTATCTCTTTTAAAAAGCATTTCGCTAAATATTCAAAACAGGGTCAGTCAGTTTCGCTATAATAAAAAGAAATCTATTTTTTTTTGTATCGTCATTAAGTTAGGGAAGAATTTCCTTACTTACGCTTTTTTTTTCCGTGCTGTTAGCTCTTTTAAAAAGCTTCATATGTTAATTAGACAGTCCATGTGTTTCAATTTTAGTAAATATTCAAAAAAAGAGAGAGGCAGATTCACTTTGATTTTGGCTCATTGTATATGAAAAATTAAAATAGAATTTGCATATTAGTTTCGGCAGATATGAAAGGTCGCCCCTCTCCTCAATATCTTGCTCTTTACGCTAAAGTTGTTAGCGCTTTAAAAAAAGCTTCCTATTCTAATTAAAAAGTCCCTGTTTTTTTTTCATCAAATTTCGGTAAATATTCAAAAACAGGGCAGGTCAGTTTCGCTATAAAAATAATCAACTCGTTTTCATCCTCTACAAATTAAGAAATGTGTTAATATTCAACCAGGACGGGTAGTTTCAACAATAAAATAATTAACTCACTACATTATTCTACATGTAAAGTGATGTTTTCTTACTATCTGATTAAGGAGAACATGTTTACAAATTTCGAGGCTAAAAATAAAATGGCTTTCTCAAAATTGAGTTATGAATTAACTTACGAATTAACTTACATAACGAAACTTCTATATTTATATGTTTTTATCACGTGTATTAAGGGGTTTATCCCCTAGTCAATACCTCGCTCTTTACGCTAAAGTTCGAATTTTGTTCAAATCACGAACTCTTGAATCACAAAGGCCGGTTAATTAGAATAGATACCTCTTTTGAAAGTGCTAAAAAAAAAAAAAAAAACTTTAGCGTAAAGGGGCGAGATATTGACTAGAGGGGGACCCCCTTCACATACTTAATAATTTTTTTTTTTTGTTTAGGTTATGTCGGAGTCTTCCTTCTTCCCTTTTTCTGTGATTTTAAGTATTTCACAATTTAGATATATATAAAAAGTTTTAAAACCTATGCATATAAAAAAAAAATCTATAATTGTCAACTTTTTGTGTTTGGTACTATGGAATTGATAGGCCCAGTGCCCTCCATTAATATTCTGAATAAGTAAAAATCGAAGTAGCTAATTAAATTGTGTCATTTTAGAATGTTGTTGATCAACCATCGCAGTAAAAACGCGCAAAATTGGATGAAACTCTGGATAAGACTGAGACGGGATTAAATACTCAAGAGTGCTTCAAAGCTTTCTTTCATTAACCAAATTAGCAATATATAAAAGAGTGGTTATAACATACAGAACTAGCAAATAGCTTATCATACTTTTCTATAAAACCTTACCTATAATTTCTCTTTTAAGCAAGATGTTTTCTAATGCAAAAATCCAATTATTTCTTTAAACAAATCACTATTTCACAGTTGATGGTCGAACAAGCGTTCTTAAACTAAGATATGTTTTTGCACTTAGCTTCGTGCATATTTAATCCTATTATCAAAATAACCCATCGGGTAAGGTTGAATGTTAATCCGGCAGGTATAAATTTGAATGTTAATCGCTCGGTCGCTACAAAGCGGGAGTTTCAAATAACAGGATGTTTTTTATCTTAGATATTAACACAGGAAAAATCGCATAAATTGTTTCCACAGCGCATTTCTATCTGACGCTGTTTCAGCAGCACGTTATAGGCTAATAGGATATAGGCTAAGGGGTTAGAAACGCAATTTCAACCTGTAAGAATATTTCAGCGTGTAAGTGTGTGAGTGTGTGTGATTGTGCGTGGGTGTCTGCGCATGTGTGTTGTGTGTGTGTGTGTGTGTGTATGTATGTGTGTGCGCGCATGTGTGAATGTGTGTGTGTGTGTGTGTGTGTGTTTGAATGTGTGTACGTGTGTGTGTGTGGACGTGTGTGTGAACGTGTGCGTGTGTGAGTGTGTGTGTAAGTGTGAGTGTGTTCGTGAGTGTGTGCGCATGTGTGCGTGTGTTATTAACAAAATTTGTAATTTATTAGGGCATTGTTTTGTAAATAATGCTATAAGCAAAAATTTGTAATTTATTATGCATTCGTTTGGTAAATAATGCTATAAGCAAAAAAAAGAAAAGTGTGTTATAGTTGTGATAAAACTTTCGTCAAAGAAAAAAAACTTAATCCATTCACTTTCTAGTTTCAGGGGGAAGCTGTGAAAACTTCTGCCTTCCCTGGTCCGGGATTTCAAAGTATCATGGGTAATTGTCCCCTCTCACCGGATGATCATGTTTGTGAAGGTATGTTATTTAATATTCCCCTGGACTTTCAATTTACAGCATAAGAAATGGATAGGCTTATGAACGTTGTTGGGCCTAACTCTTCTAGGGAAATTTTTTATGACAACTTTACTATTAGTGAATTGGATCTTGTAAAAATAGGTGCAGGACATGAAAATAGTGTCACATCCCCGGAACTACGTGAATTTTATTTGTTAGAGTCTGCTCTAGGTCACTTGCAAACGTACAGGGTAGATTTTAACCCTCCCGTGGAAAACGCGATTGACGGGGGCATTATTTTACCTGACCCTTTGACTGTTCTCCTGAGCTAAATCGGCAGACTTCGAGCACAAATTGAGATTCAGAACGGGGAGGTACACAGGGGGATTAAAGCATCAGTGAATCAAAAAGCTTATTTACAATAGGGGACATCTGGGGAAATTTTTTATTTTCATTTTTCAACTGGCAACCAGACTTTTTACCCTGGTCTAAACGAATTTGAAGACTAACTTTTTTAACTGGGTAAATAAACTAATATCAACTTTGGACACGTTTAATGAGAGAGGGAGTGGGTCCACAATTTTATACATTGAACACATGGATCGGAATCTCAGTAGATTTAAAAAAAAAACTTTATTTTAAGGGGAGGGCGGGGTAAATAAATAAAATTCCACACAGATGTGTTGGCTACAGGAGAGGTTCAGGGTTTCAGATTTGAAACGGTGCTGCAATGCTTCAAATACATATTTTCAGCAGCAGCCACTAAAGCATTGAACAAAGAATTATCATTTAAAAATCTCGAAAGACATCCACTTACGGTGGGAGCAAATTTCACTCAATTAATTTTTTTCTTTTTAGACAGAATATACTCCGTGTCATTTAAGTGTATTAGATTTTTTGAAACAGAGCTTGAAATGCTTGGGTTGGGGGTTGCTTGTCTCCGTTGTGACAAAGACTTAGTAAAGCGGGAGAAGAAGACGAATGAAAAGGGAGGTTTGTACTAATTGAGGACATCAACGGTGAATAATGTTATAAATTGGGTAAGTATTATTTATGAACTTCTCAAAGATGTAAATTCCTATGGTCATTTTTTGCCCGTTACTGCAATAAGTCGATTCTTATCTCAAGGCATTCATAAAGGGGAACGTCTCTATTGTCCCATGTGCCTTTCCCCATTTCGAAATGAACAAACATTTTTGGATCACATGAACCATTGCAAAATTCATAGCAATCAACGAATAGAAATTCCGGCAGAAGGCAAAGACGCTTTACAATTTAAAAATTTACAAAAATCCCTGCTACAATTTGATAAAGTATCTTTAGATTGTGAAACAAGACTGGTTGAGGTATCAGACCCATCAACGCAAAATATAGTCAAGGAACACAAACTGATTGCGTGTTCCTACGCACACGCCCGTCGCGATTCCAACAATAAAATGCAATTGGAAGAGTTTTTTTGGCTATTGATGAGGAGGGCAGCATGGAAAAGTTATTGGTATCTTTAATAGAAACAGCAAATGGTGCAATTTCACGATTACATCACACCAACTACCCAATGAAATTGTCAGATAAAGAGCAACTGGCGCTAGAAAAGGGGACAATTTGCTGGGTTTGTAGGGATGCTCTTGCCCTAAAAGACGCGGTCCAGGATCACGACCACCTTATTGATCCCAATTCAACAGGAAAAAGTAACTTTCGGGGGTGGGCTCACAATTCATGTAATTTAAAAATTAAACAGCAACTTTTTCTTCCGGTTTTTACGCATAACTCTAACTATGATCTGAAGTATTTGCTACCAGCATTGGCACTTCTTCAAAGAAATGTACCAGTGGATGATCATGCATTATTGATAGACAGCTTTTCCTACAAAATCATACCTAAATCATCGGAAAAGCTGCTTGGTTTGGAATTTAAGTGGAAATTTGTTGAAGCCGACGTTGAGTACACGAATAAAATTCGCTTTTTAGATTCCTATAGTTTTTTCCCTAAATCATTGAGCGAATTAATTCAAGTGCAGAAAAACGATGACGGTTGCAATGCTTTCCCCCTTTTCTATCAACAAATTTCAAATGATTTTTATGTTTTGATAACGCCCAAGGGTTTATTTCCTCATAATTATTATTGTTCCATGTCGAGATTTACCGAGAAAACTCTTCTTTCGAATGAATCGTTTTACGACTGTCTACTTGATTTTAGTTTTACCCCCGATGAATACAGTTTTGCTAAGAAAGTGTGGGAAGAGGGAGAGTGTTAAAATGGGTTTGACTAATGCAAGCTGTATTTGTCGAGTGACGTGTTAGCTCTGTTTGACATTATGTGTAAAAATACAGATAAAATATATGAAAAATTTAATTTTGATTTGGGCTACTATTTTTCATCTCATAATCAAGTGATGAACCTCATTCTAAACATTAGCTGAGAAAAAATCGAGCTAATTACGGACATTGATCAGCATCTGTTCATTGAAAGATCAATGAGGGGGGGATTTTGTTTTTCACGGGGATCATATCTTGGAAACTGATCCAACAGGAGAGAAGACGGGTAAAAAATCGGATACAGATTTCCTTGATATGATTTCTCGCTACCCCTCGGCCATTTTCCATTATGCACTACCTTGCGGTGACTATAAATGGCTCAATGACCTTCAAGCTCCCCATTTCCACAACATTGACGACGACAGTGTTGAGGAGAATGGACCGGTTGGATGGTTTTTTGAAATTGATGGGGAGACACCAGTCGAGCTTCACGATTCAGTAAAGGATTTTGTTTTCCCGTGCATCAATAGACCTCCGACTAAGGCTCTTTGAGCCCTCGAAATAGGCGTTTAGTCGAGGTGGACGGATTGCATTTGTCACCTTCAAAACAAAAACTTATGGCAGACCTTCTGCCAAAAAAAACATAGTTGTATATCATGTAGCTTTAAAATGGATGTGCAACAACAGCTTTAACATCACAAAGGGTTACAGAGCACTTCAGTTAAATCAAAAATCATAATTAAAAACGTTTGTTGATAGTTGTGTTAACATACGTTCTGAAATATAAATAGCATCCACAACGGAATTCGACTAGCTTGTTGTATATCTGACTTTCGGCACAATTGAGAAGATCGCTAGGAAAAGACTCGTTGTGTTTTTGTGACCGACCCCAAACAATGTGCTTGAATTATTGCCAATCTAAATTACACTTCCTTCACAATCATTGGCCCGGACATGGTACTATTGAATAGGAAAAACAGACACATTGTCTTGAATAAAAATATTGCTGCAGGCAGTGCGATCTTGGAGATCTCTAAAAAGCTCATGTTGGAATTCTACTACAATGTGGCTAGGGTTGAGTGGCCGGAAAAGGGGCAAGTATAGGTCTGTTACGAGGACACGATTTCTCTACTTTTATCAGTGAAAACCCCAAATCGGCTTGATTAGCTTGTACATGATTAAATTATTATCATACTGATGAATCTTCCTAGTTCGAGGGGGATTTACAAACAGCTATTAACACGTTAGACGCTCCCTCAGCTCATATTTTTTAGGCTTGAAACTGTACGTAACATAATTTCCCGTGGTGTTTTTATAGATCCGAAGGTGTACTTTATACAAACACGCGGCGAGGAAATCAAGAAACGATGCAAAGGAATACCCACGCACTAGGTGGATAAGAATTTCGAAATGGACATTTATAGGACTTGTATTGTTCAAAATACAATTCCACGAGCCAAATTGCTGGCAATTCGTTCTCTCAAATACAGGAACTTTACTGTAAATGTAGAAAAAATTGCCATGAGTACCATCTCCGACAAGGTCTATGTTTGTCAAGACGGTGTGACCACCCTCCCCCTTGGTCACTATTTAACTTCTGACCGGGCCGAATGTGTTATCCATAGGGAAAGTCTCGGTTTGAATAAAGCCCTGTAAATTATTACCCAAACCCCTTGGGGGGGGGGGCGGCGGCCAGCGGGGGGCGCGCCGCCACTATCAAAGTTATCTTTTTTTTTTACTTAGAGCAGATTTTTTTTTGTAAATGTTTCATTAAAAAAAAAGTTATATTTTTTTTCAAGTGATTTAATCTAATGTTGTATTTTTTTCTCTATAAATAAAAAAAAAAAAAAAAGTGAATTTATTTAAGTGTTTTTTCTCAGTGTGCCTATATAAATGTTGTATTTTTTATTATAAATAAATTGAAAAAAAAGTGTATTTTTTCATGTTTAATGTGTTTTTTTTTTAATGTATTGTTACTTTTTCTTCTATGCATATAATAAAAGAAAATATGATTCTTTATTCGTCTTCTTCTTCTTCTTGAACAGAGTAGTAGTAGGGAAATTATTTAGTCATTAGACAATCATGGTCTACAGTTAGTTGTCCAGGTGATCTGTTGAGGGGACCATGTATCAATTTAAAACACCATTCAGATCGTCCCTGTGTGGACCGTCAATGTGGGGCAAAACAAAACTCTTAACTCAAATAATTAAAAATTGCGATAAAATATTTGTGGAAAAGCCGAAAAAAATCTACTATTGTTACAGTATTTGGCAGGAGTCATATGATAAAATAAAAGCGATTGCCACCACCATGGGATTGGTGCAGATACAATTCATACAGGGACTTTATGTTTTCAGCATTATTGAACCAAACTCTTGGCTGATCACTGACGATCTGGCTGAATTTATTGAACAATGGTCCCAGGAAATGCTGCAATTGTTCACTTTTTGGTTTCATTATGAACAGATTTCCGTTACTCTGGTTTTACATGATCTCTATCATCAGAGCAAATGTATGCGAACACTTGCTTTGAACTGCACCTACTATATCATCTACAGAGTTATTCGTGATTCTAGCTCGCTAATAACCCTCAATAAACAAATCTATCCGGGTGCCCCTAAATTTCTGCTCTCAGCATACAATCAGGCAACTAATAAACCCCACGGTTATATCTTATTGGATCTGAATCAAAATATACCCGAGGATCTGCGTGTAGTCACAGATATTTTCAACAACGAAATTACAGTATATCTCCTTGTGAACACTAAAAAGACCTATTAGTCTCTTTCATGACGCTGAAGAAACTACATGAAAATAGACATTTGTTTTCAGTTCTAAGCACTTCAAAACCTCCGCTCAGGAAAGCAATACTCAAACACGGTATTGACAATGATTTTATTAATCTAATATCTGAAATTTGTTTAAATTTTATCGAGGATAATGTTCAACTTCCAGAAGTAGTTAAGCAACAGGCAAAGCAACATCGTTCCATTGTACGTATATGTGCCTCTAAAAAGAAAGGAAAGAATTTTAAAAGGAAACGACTTCTTCAGGCGGACAGTAGCTTTTTCACACTTTTACTGCCAATAATTGCAGGACTTGTAAACAGTTTTCTCTAGAGAGAATGGCAAAACCCTATAAATTGACTCCAATAGAACTCTCTCTCTCACCCGTGGAAGAGTTTGAGAACAATCTGAGTAAATTCCTTGACAATGAAAATATTGAGGATGATAAAAAACTGCTTTTACTTCAAGATGCACTTCGCCAAGAGGACAAACATAAGTCCTATCGATCGAAGCCCACTGCTACCGCTGGTATTGATCCCAAAAAAGAATTAACTCCTTAGGATTCTGCTGCCGGAACACAATTAAAGAGGGATGAATTGGATTCATTTGTATTGAAAATTGGAAATCTAAGGCCCCACTCATATCGTGAACAAAGTAAACGACTCCTAACCTATCTCTTGGAAAGTGGTCAAGATCATATTAAAGTTGAGAGCAATGGGGAAGGGATTAAAATTCAGGGAAAAAGCTATAATCTACCTGATTTAATCTATGATATGGTTACAAATTATAAGGGACTATTATCATTTGAAAATCATCTATAGAACTTTTTAAATATATTAAACTTACCCGAAAGTCTTATTGGCAATAGACAAATTCTAAAAAATTAAATGAACATGCATCATCAACAACATTGACACCATTGACACCATTAAAATATGAAGAAGAAGAAGATTTTAAGTCAGTTTTGGAAAATACCTGACAAAAGCGAAGACGTATCAAGTCACCATTACCGCCACCATCACCACCAACAGCCGGTATACAAAACGGTAGCGGACGTTACACAACGTGTTTACGTTCAAAATGGTTGAAGTTCTGAAAGCTGTTTATGAAAATATTGGTGAGGCGGGGAGTTTAAGTTCCCCCACCACTCTTTTCAAAGTCACTGGTGTTCATACTAAAAGTGTAAGAGAATATCTACAAAATGAATCAAGTTACACTCTGTATAGAAATCATAGACTTCGTGCCAATCAACATCGGAAAACTAAAGCCTTTTTCCCTTTGCATATAATGCAAGCAGATCTCTTAACTCTGGATGAGATTCAAAGCCGTCACGATACACCATAAGAGTACATTCTACTTGCAATCAGTGTTTGTAGTTGCTATGCATATGCAATTCCATTGCGGTCAAAGAGAGGTGTTGAAGTTGCTCAGGCTATTGAAATTGTTCTCGAACAGGATTCGTATAAAAAAATTCAAACGGATCGCGGTAGTGAATTTGTTAATCCCCATGTTGAAAAAGTACCAATGAAATATAATACACTGCTCAATCATAGTCACAGTCCTATAAAGGCTGCATTGGCCGAACGATTGATAAGAACTATTCGACTTTTAATTTCAAGATATTGTACATTGAAAAATACACCGGCTTTTATTCATGATCTAGATAAAATCATGTTGATTTTATCAACCTTTTTTTGTTGATACCAATTTTTTTTTTGGATTTTTTTTGGTTGATACCAAAGATGAAGAGATTCTCGGTGGCTTTTATGACTATGAATTGCAAAAAGTTAAAGATGCTAGTGAAATCTATCAAATTTAAAAGATATTAAAGACACGTACTCACAGGGGTACGAAACAGTTACTTGTTCGGTGGCTAGGATACAACTCTGATTTTGATTCTTGGATCGGTGTTGAAGATATTGACAATGCCCAATGATTTCTATGTAACTTCCATGTCCAACGTTTCCGATCCTCTCTACAGTGACTTGAATATGAAAAATGATTTTCCGACAAAACTCTCCCCCGCCTTTAAATTTGACGTTTGGTATGAGGGTACTAATGTTAAATGTAGTCTCAAAATTACCTATGAAGTCCTTAATAGGGATCTAGCGTATGATATATAATCTATACCATTCAACTAGGATATGAACACGTTGGGCTATGTTAACTATGAATCTGTTGAAGCACTTAAATCTAATGAACAGCTACATGTCGAATTGAAATATATTGAATTCGATTCTATGGGAGATTTTCCTCGTACAATCAATACAAAAATCTCATATCGTAGGAATGGTACTTTCCATTTTAATTATTAATTGGAACATGATAGGATTTACATTAGATAACCTGTTGACACTGAAACAATTATCCTCAATGATAATATGAGACACGTTCTTGGCTTTAGACAGAATATGATCCATGGAAAAAGTGCTGGTATCGTTTAAGGGATGGATCAAGTTTTTTTTGTTGATTATCCACCTGGTTTCGCTTCGGACTCTTGCATATTTCTCTATGCATCCTTTGTGGAAACGTCGAGAGTCGGTAATTCAAATGTCCCCCTCCTACGTGTTCTTGAACGAAAAACAACTCATTAACTTGTTCATCACTATAATATAAAGCATCTTCAGTATGATCCTGTAAACACTTCGTATTTGGAACTCTGTCAGTTAACACTAAGAAGTGAATTGGGTTTACCTCCAGCAACAGCAAAAGGCCTAGCAGTGATTACATGTCACTTTTGATCCAGTGTCAACGACAGTACAATCACATAAAATCAAAAATAGAAGAATTCCGTTTGTCTTTATCGATTTTGATTATTTTGTTGGTGCTTTGAATCCACGTCAAAAAGGCAATGGATTAGACTACTACAAGGGGCGTACTACAATGTCTGGCTATGGTCTTGGTAGCTGGTTTGCTAGGCTATTTCGTTCTGCACTACCCCTTGCCAGAAAATATCTTGTACCTGCTGCATCAAATTTTGCTGCCTCCATACTACAGGACTGGGGGTCGGGCAAGAATTTCAAGGAGAGTGTTAAGGAAAATGTTAGATCTTCAGCAGAAGCCGTTGGAGAGCAACTAAAATCTCGTCAAAATGGGGAGGGATTGAAAAGGATGCGTTCGTGTCATTCACCCATCAGTCTCCACCCAGACGGGAAGCAAAGGACATCAACAGGGACTTTGAGGAATAAAACAACGAAGGCCAATAAGCAGAAAAAGAAAAAGATTGTTAGATCAAAGAAGGATTTCTTCTCTTAAGATGAATTATCTCCCTAACAAGGAATCACATCAATAAATTAGTTCCTCATTGAATCTATTAAATGATGAAAATTTTGATGTCAGTGTCAATTATGGCTACTATGAAAAATTTCACCCCCAACAACCCCTCTCGGAAAATATACACTTTCAAATATTTTCCAATGAAGACTATTTCATTGATTTGTCATCAACATTTATTGATTTAAATGTTGTGGTGAAGAAAAATCAGATAATACAACTCCAAATACCGGCGATGGTCTCTCCTATGAGAACTGTATTCTAAACAACCTATTCAAACAAATTAATGTATTTATTAATGGAACATTGGTGAGCACTAGCAATAATTTATCAAACTATGCAATCTACATACAATTTATGATGATGACGCCAAAGGCATACAAGGAGTTGAGAGGACAATAATTAGGCTATGCATATTGGTGAGGTGTTGATACTGATGGTGACTTAACCATTGCAGTGACCCAGGAGTATCATCTGGATGGAAAAATAAATCTTTAGACATTCAATATATCTATATGGCTATCTCCTAATGTGAAGATTGTCATAATGCTACATATGGCACTGTCAAATTTCATTTTGAGACACACACTCCCTGCAGGACCCAATGCAAATTTCATTATCACATCGGGAATTCTCCACGTCCGAAACAACCTGGTTATGAGCTCTGTTGCATTGGCAGTGGAAAAGCTAAGAGCCAATGGTAACAACATTAAACTTCTTGTCCCCCATACAATCACCAACCAAAGTCACATTTCCACCGGCTCTTGTAGCTATAGCGATTCATCATTTATAAATGCAGAAATCCCATCAAAAGTGGCTTTGGCCTTTGTAAAGAGTGGCAGTGCCGTTGGATGCTAGACTGAATCCCCCCATGATTTTAATTTTTTCGGTCTATCTAGCCTTGTGTGCAAAGTGAATGGTATTCCACTGTACACTCTATCATTTAACAAAAAATCCTATAGAACTCTATACGAGTTGACCATGCAATCCCTAGATCATGACTCAACTATTTGAAAACGGAATAACCGATTCAATGTTTTCAAAAAATCATGGGGTTATTGTTTTGGACTTGTCAGGCACACAGGATATGAGTATAGTACGAACAGGGAATGTACGTTTAGAGTGTACATTTGCCGATGCTCTAACTGAGAGTATCACGCTAATATCACTGAGTCAATTTGAAACCTATTGGGAAATCACACCCGACGACAGTGTTCTACTAGACCTAGCACCATGAACACAAACCAAATAATCAACGTATTTAGTATGGATCCATACATTTCACAGTACAAGTCCTATTGCATACCTTCGGACTTCATTGAAAAAATTCCAAGTGTTAACAATACCCTTATCATTGTTAATAGCAGTCCATTGACTTTGAAGACCGGTCATTGGCTATGCATCTTTCAAACAGCAAAGAATATTGAATTTTTTGACCCTTTGGGTATATCATATAAATTCTGCATTCCCTATCCCAGAGACGTAGTCGACAACAGTGGGATGACCATTATTCAAAATGAGAGAGGAACGCAGTATATAGAAAACAAGGAATGTGGTGGTCTTGCATCAATCTTTTTCAGGTTCAAGCGCCGGGGCTATACCTACACGAAGCCTTTCGACATCTATAATGACTTACCTCGATTGAACGACTTTCTAGTGGAGAATATACTTACAAGTTTATTTAATATTGATTTTAGTGCCCTGATAATAAAATGTTCCAAAGCTGTATGTGAAATTGTTTATTAATAATAAAAAAAAAAATTATATACATGATAAAACGACTTTTCTACTCTTTAGATTTCATCCACTACTAGATGTTTGTCGACAACGACTAGTGCAGGTAGATTATCTGAATTCACAGTGCACTGACCCTGATATACTGCAATGTCAGGGTCAAATTTTCTACAGTAGAGTTTGATTTCACTCTTGTCATATTTCTTTGTATTTCCAAAGATACTATCCTCATTATTCTATAGAATTCACATGTTTCAATTTGCTTATTTGAAGCAATTTCACAAACAGTTTCCTCAAGTGTCGAATCACATTCCGTCACAGCCAAATAAAAATCAGTGGGACTTATAATCATAACACCCATTGTCTTCACAACGATGACGTAGAAACCATATTCTTTTGTTGTTCCAACAGTTGAACCGCTGACCCGGTTCCTCCTCCCAGAACAATCTAAAACCACGACGATACCAATCTCGTAGCAATAAACTAAAATCTCGGTTAGGATTCTTTCCAATCATACCGGGATATGTACTCTCCCACTGATTAGATTTATCATAGTGACAATTGGAACATAGGTTACTTCTAGGATGAGAGTCACGCATCTCTTCAAGACAGTAATTAAAACTTTTAATTTGTACAGCATATCCTCTATGTAATTTTCACGGGTTGCATAATCTACACTTTTCATCATACTCCTCAATCATTGTGCAATTCTCACATGATGAACAGCTGCCCTGTGTGTGCATACATAACGGACATGTATGGAACATTTTGTCATGTGTTGTCACTCTCACTGCCACAATGAAACTGAGCTAGCAACAACAAAAATTGTCTGAGAGAGAGAGAGAGAGAGGAGTAAATCAACCTTGAGCATCATCTTTCTCATGAAAAAAATGTCCTAAATTTCAAAACTAATGTTTAAAAGCATATCCACAATATCATTTTGCCGTGTTGTGATCAATATATCAATAAATTGTGTAAATGCATTTGGACCACGACGTAGAAGCTTCATACAATAGTCTAATGATGGAGAACCAGTTTTCATTATATCGACACGCATTCCCCGAGAGAATATCTTCCTTTGAATAGACAGCTCTAGAAAATCGTCCTCTAGAATCAAACGTTTTTCCATAAGAACTAGATTCCCCATGATTCGCTCTTTCTCTAATCTATCCATTTTTTAGAGTCCTAATTCTCTCACAGCCAACTTCAGACTAACCAGAATTTTGTCTACTCTAAAAAATATACGCTAGTCTACTATAGAAATAAAAAAATACCATTGATTTGGAAACAATTTTATTGAACATAATTACAATAATAATAATATTCACTTATGTATTTTGTACTCATCAATATATTTCGATAGGACATCTAATGCTGACCGACGTTTATTTATATGAAGAATATTCACTTCTCCAGCAAAACATGGCTGCTCCTCCTGCTTTAATTTGCTTAATGATATCACATTTCTAGCATACATAGTGGCCCATTCAAGACATAGTCTACAGCCAGTAGTTATTTACACAGCCACATTGGGTATTCGTATATCACTGCTGCTGTTGTCAGCTCCATCATTAATCTCCAATAGTGTAAATGCACCACTCATTTTTTCTCCACTAATATCCTCTCAAATAAACTATTCTCTCTATGAATTCAATTCTCTTACTAATATGAATTGTAGTGAAAACTATTCCTTTTATTCAAATCCCAATCACCAATCAAGTTATACTCACTCTCTTTGAAAAGGTGTAATGCCCTGTAGAAGTACTACCTATATGCATGGGGATAGTCACTCTCTTTTAAAAACCAAACCAGACTGTACCCATCAAACCAGACTATACCCACCAAACCAGACTATACCCACCAAACCAGACTGTACCCACCAAACCAGATTATACCCACCAAACCAGATTATACCCACCAAACCAGATTGTACCCACCAAACCAGATTGTACCCATTAGAAACCTGTCTGGTACAGGGGCGCAAGCAAAATGGTACCTCTTACTCTACTTACGGTGGAAATATTTCCGTGTGCTGCTGTGCAACTTTGACCCACGGGTCATAATTGCTGCAACTCTTCATGGGCCCTTGGCGCCGGACGTAGAATTTAACTTTAAAGAGGTAATTGAGAGCTACACTGGCTAATTTAAAGCATCTAAAATAAAGGTCAAATAAAACTCTTCTGTGATATATAAGATGAAATGCTTGTGGCAGATTTTTTTTATATCACTGGTAAATTAGCAGTCAAATTATTCAACTGTTTCTTGTATAACTTGGACAATACTATCCACAATTGTTTTATTTGTCACTCCCTCCCTCCATATAAAAACAATCAACAGTGTGTGTGAAAGTAAGTTTCGGCAGAAAATTGTAAGTTTGCCCTGTCTCTCTTATCTGATCAGCTGCGCTCTCTCCTCCAAGAAACATCAATAGCTAGGACAATGCAAACTAGGTATCTCAATGCATACTGGAGGTAGAAATGGGACACGGATGTGTGATTGACGGCAGAGTCAAACAACAAAAATTTTGCACCGTGGCACATACTTTCCAATACGTTGGTCAAGTATGACAAGTAATAAATTAAAGAAGGATAAAGCACAGGGACATTAGTGTAAAGCATATAAAAGGTGCTTGAGCTTTTAAACCTTTGAATATAGGAAGTACGAAGATTAAGCCGAAAGATGTCCAATGGTGACTAAGTCCAGTTAGCTAGGCATACAAATTCTTTAAGGATAAGATTCTAAAAGTAATCCGAATATAAGTGAACCAATCACTGTTAGACACACAATATCTAACGGGAGAGATACAAGCGATCCCATCTCTATATAAAGCATCGGTGACATAGCATTTAAAGAACGAAAAACATATCCGGATTTTTTTTGTCCAAACCATGGAGCCATGAAAAAGCCAACTTTGTAGGCAGCTTCGAATGCTTTTAGATTTGAAATTTGTATGGCTCATAAAAATCTTTTACCAAATTTATTAAGCACAAATTAAGCTTTTATGTGTGTTATATTGTAATTACATAACAAAACTTGTTTTCTGGCTGAATAGTGTCGTAGAATCTGTGGAATTTTAAGGTAAGAAATGTGTCACGCCTGCTTTAAAGTGACAGGTTCGGGCAATTATTCGCATTCCATGAAGTATCTTTTATTCCTTGCATTTTCTTAGAATAAAGCTTCCAGGGAACAACTTCCTTTTTTTTGGATTAAATCTCGTTCTTTATCAATGACCAAGAAATTCAAAAATTTTAATTTGAAACTAAACTACGAAAACTAAAGGAGAATAGATACAACTCTTCTGGTGTGTGCCTAATTCTATCGTTTAAAAATTATTCGCATTCCATCAAATATCTTGTATTCCTTGCGGTTTTCTTCGAGTAAAGCTTCCAGGGAACAACTTCCTTTTTTTGAACTAACTGCCATGCTGTATGAATGACTGCGCAGTTGAGAAACTCACATTTGAAACTAAACTAGAAAGCTAAAGAAGGATTGACGAAACCCTTCTGAGGTGTGCCTAAATCTATCTAATAAAAATACAATTGTATTTTAAGTAGGCTACTTAATTTTTTTTCCTTTTTTTAGAATAAAGATGTCACCGTGAATGTCCGAAATCTGGTATGTCGACATTCACCGGTGAATTTTGAAATTTCTTTTTCTCTGTTTTGATTCAATTGGCTTTGCGAATCAGCTTTTTCAGTCTTATGCAAGCTTTGATGGTACAGGTTAAAGTTAGGTTGGATTATGTTAATTTAGGTTTAGTTAGTTTAGGTTAAATTGGTTATAAATCTCAGAAATGGATTAAAAACCAAAGGTAGCCCAACATAACCAGACCTAACCTGTCACTATCAAACCTTGCATAAAACTGAAAAAGTTGACTGGCAACGCTGACTAAATTCAGGGAGAAAAAAATGTCAATTTCGGACATTCACGGTAACAAAGATGATAGAAACTGCATATTATTGCTGTTACGGATGAAGGCGGAATCGGGTGTTTTCTAACTTCTGAAATGATTGCCAAAAACAGTCTGCCGAGCTGAATCTAAAGGAAGGATCACCAGGGAAATTTATGTTCAATTACAGTTGATCCCTCTTGACCTGCACCACCTCGCTGATCTTACCTTTGAGTGCAGATTAACAAAAAGTTTTTCGAAATTGCCTCAGAAGTGTGAAAATGCCGGGTATGACCTTAAGGTGTAACAGCAACGATTTTAGTATTTTCTAAGAAATGTTTAACAGATTGATCTGCTTCAAAGTTTTAGTGTGGGGTGATGCCTGAATTAAACTTTTTTCATTTTGAAAGTTGGAGTTTAATCTAGGAAAATGAGATAAAATTTAGTACACTTGTCACTGCAATTACACTAAAACCAGATGACGTTTTAGTTTATATTGGTAGTGAAAAATGCAAATCATTTTTAAAAACAACAATTATTTCATATTTTTTTCCATTTCTTTTATTAAAGGTCCTCTATTAATGCCATTCTTTCAGCTTATTCTGTAAAATTCATGGACATTTTCTACTTTTTCAAATAAAATATCTCGTTTCTTTTTCAGAAGATGACTTCTAGCTTTTCCTGATAAATTTGTGAAAATATGAACCTCTTTGTTCTATTATGGTTACTTCTGCTGGGGCAATCAGTGAATACCTTTGACGCAGGTAACGTTCGGCTTTTTTTCTCATACACTTTTGAAATTTGAAAATGATGTAGAAGCTCGAAACGAAGAGAGATTAGAACATATAGTATGTGAAAACTTATAACGATCAGAACTTACCCTGTTTAAAAGAAAGATTTTGCCTCCCTCCAAAACGGTACAAAGTTATTTCGTTGAACTCGATATACACTGTAAAAAAATTTATTTCCAACAAAATGTTTTGCTCGAATTGAAACAAGTCAAAAAAAAAAAAAAATCCAATTTTGCTGTTGGAATTGTGACTTGCTTATGGAATTCAAGCAAATTAAAAAAATCCAATTTTTCTATTGAAATTAAGATTTACTTATTGAATTCCAACGAATTATTGAAATTAATAAGATTTGCGACCTTTTCAATAGGAACAATTAGGTTTTTGATGCAAGCTGGTAATGTAGATAAGAAGAGTTCGGATATCAACTATAGATTGATATTCCTTGAACGTAATGATGAATTTGATTTGGCTGGCATTCAAAGGCATTTCGTGTACAAATGTTCTTATGAACATGCATAAATCTATGTACAAACAATTTCAGCTAATAGGGGAACACGGCGTGGAACGGGGTAAGGGGCAGAACGGGGTAGGCGTATTTTAGATGACAAGGAAGGTGCTGCGCCAAGCGGCAATAGCTACAACTACTCCCGCTCGGTACAGCTGAGCTGCGGCATCCATGTTGGTTTAGGTTCCTTTCGTTTGATGAGAGAACCAGTTGTCTAGTTATTTGCTTTTGGCTTGCAACTTTTATTGATTTTGTAATCAATGTAAGGTTAACACGCTTCTTTGCATTGCATCTGTAGCTAGTCATACTAGTAATACGTTCAATGGGCTTTGTTTTAGTCACCTTATTGTTTCTTTACTTGAAGTTTTTGCGTGGCCATAACCTCCAAATAATAAGGCGTGTTCATGGGGCGTAATGGGGCTGTACCCCATTCCGCCCCGTTCTATTTTAATCTGACCAGTCGTTAAAATTGGGTCAGTAACTTTTCATAATTGATTTTCAGATGGTCCGTGTGTATAAGAGAAAGACAAACAGACAATCCTGGTCTACTGAGGCGATGAACAATGCTGCTCAATGTAAGCGGTCATTTCTGGTCGATGTGGCGGCCTGAATGCTTCTAGTGAGTTTGACGTTCCACAAACTACTCCTGAAAGATACGTGAAGAAAAAAGGAAAATCCTGAGTATCTGATTGATAAAACTGCTTGGAAATTTCAAACCGTTTTTACCCAAGAAGAGGAGCTTGAGCTTGTGACGTACTATGGAGAAAAACTATGGAGTCGCGGTTATTTGGCCTGACGATGAAGGACTTACGTACCTTAGCTTACTAATTAGCTCAAAGAAATGGCATAGCTCATAGATTTAGAAATGAAATAGCTGGTCAAGACTGGGTCAACGGATTTTTTAAGATAAATCCTACTCCGCGTATTCGTAAGCCAGAGTCAACATCTGGTGCAAGAGCAATGGGACTTCTGTGGATAGTTTTTTTTTCACTACTCACTCAATTGGTAGATAAGCACAAACTTACAGCGTCGTAGATATTTAATTGTGATGAAACTGGTGTTTCAGTCAACCCTAAGAACCATTCAAAATCATTGCTTGTAAGGGTAAACGTCAATTTGGTGCAATAACTTCTTCAGAAAGCGGGGAGACCATAACTTGCCTTATTTGCATGTCTCCAAGTGGATCATACATGACCTCGATGTTAGTTTTTCCGAGGAAGAAAATACAGAAGGAGTTTGAGCTGGGACTACCTCTAGGGAGTTGGGCTGAGGTTCACAGCACTGGATAAATAACCGCTGAGCTATTCTTAGTATGGTTTAAAAAATTTGTAGTATTTTCTAAGGTATCAAAGGACTTTCGGGTTCTTCGCATATTAGACGGACATTCCACCCACCCCAAGAACCTAGAGGTCATAGATCACGCAAGAGATAATGTCGTTTCGTTGCTTTGTTTACCCCCGCATTGTTCTCTCAAGTTACAACCGCTTAATGTGTCTTTCATGAAGCCTTTGAGCCTTCACTACGCTGATGAGCTTCGGAAGTGGCTCCGTTGCAACCCAGGAAATTTCGTGACGCTGTTTCAAATTTCAGCGCTCTTCGGATCGGCGTCCATCCAAAGCGCCTCTATGAATACTGTAATTAAGGGGTATAAAGCAGCAGGAATTCGGTCACTTAACCCAGCCATATTCTCTTATTCAGATTTCCTACCAGCTGACACTACTAATATCAAACAAGCTGAACCTTCAACCCAAAAAGTGATTGAGGAACCTCCAACGACAGACAAAGAACAATTCGGGAAATCTTTGTCTGGCTCATCTGTTGATAAAGAAAATCCCCTCACTTATAGTGAAAGGGGTGAAGATGTTACAGTTTCTAGCCCTACCGTTAGTGTTAATGGCACCCCAGCTAAAAAGGTTCAATTTTATATGGATGACTAGGCTACTCCTGGATGCTCTTCGATGACAACTGACATGAATGACTCTCCAACTGCATTTATTGTTTCACCTGACAATTTAATTCCTATTCCAAAAGTCAGAAGAAGTGCAAAAATGACGAATCGAAGGAGGGGGAAGACTGCAGTTATAACTGATTCACCACATAAAAATGATTTAGAGGATGCTCTAGATGCAAAACAGGAAAAAGAGATTGCCAAGACAGAAAGAGCGCTGAAGATAATTTATAAGAAAGAAAACAAAGCACAAACTCTAGAAACAAAGAGAAAGTGCCTGAATAAGAGTGAAAAAGTGCCAAGAAAAAAAAAACAAGAAGACAAAGAAACAACCTGAAACTTACGGCAGTGATTCTGACGAGTTTCCCGACTGTGAAGGTTTATATTGTTGTGAGTTATATTCAAGGTCGACTGAGGGTTGGGTTGCCTGTTCCATATGTAAAAAATGGGCTCACAATTCCTGTGCAGGAATTCATAGCGAGGACGATGAAGCTATCTTTGTATCTGAATTTTGTAATTCAGAATGAGATTAATTTCAGGAAAGAATACCTTTAAACTAGTTTTGTTGGCTTAAGCAAAATGGAAAAAAGCCAAATTATAGTTTTATTTTTATTAATAGGATTAATCAATTAATTTAATCAATCATAATAAGATTAATTCAATGAAAGAATATGTTTAAAATAGAGTCGTTCCCTTAATCAAAATAAATAAAAAGCCAAAAAAAAATTTTACTTAGTTATATATACTGTTTTAACTACCACCCCGTTCTGCCTCGGCTACGGGGCAGGACGGGGTATTTGACATTTTTTTTACATTTTAATTAAACAAATAAAAATAAAAATTCACTTTTTACAATATGAGTGTGAAACTTTGTTTACAACAGTACATGGTACTTTGTAAAAATTTTTAGCCTTTTATATTGACTCCTTCTAATTAATAAAAATCCTTTTAAACTTAGTACCCCTTCCACCCCGTGTTCCCCTGATTAATATTTTGGAGCAATGGAAGAATATCATATGAATTTTTTAATCACTTATGACTTATGGAATAGTTACAGTGTATTAATAAAGAGAAACCATTCTTTTTGTTTCTTATTCTTTTTTTTTTAATACTTATTATGGGTTAATATCGTACATGATTATTTCTGTAGTATGACTACTTGGGTTTCGCTGGAAGTTCGATTCCAATAAACCTCACGATGAGTGGAAATGTCTGCCTCTGAGCAGGAGAATGACCTGTTAGAGTTTATATCTGAAACTGGTCGTTGAGGACCATTCCTGGCCAGTGAGGCCAAACATGGTTAAAGTGTGCCATTTTGGCACATTTCACCTCAACTGGTACAATTTAGTATAATCCCACAAAATATGGCACATTTTTTAAAATTATGGTACAATGTGGTACAATTCAGTATTTTTGTACGGATGTTTGTATTCCTTCATCTATAGATAATTTTATTTCATCCTGATCTTGTTCGCCATAGTCAAGATAAGAGACAGACAAGTAGTCATCTATTTTCCTTTTTTCGTAAGCAGACAGTTCAGGCTTCCAAAGGTCGGACAAATACATCTCTCTGTGTATCAAGTCTTAACGATTGAAAATGAAAAGCTAACAATGAAACTATAATGAAACTCTGGATTCGTGATGGTCGGGAATCTATCAAGAATCCCGAGAAGGGACAGTTTTTTCAAAATTCTATGTATCGACAAGAATCAGTCTCCCAGTCCTACAGGCCCTATAAGTGAGATTTCTTGTAGCCAACTACCAGCAAGGAGCTCTCAGAATGTTAATGGTTATCTAGTTAGTAGAATTCCAGAAAAAGTGAGAAGAAGAAAAAGCATGGCCATAAGCAGTACTAAAACCAGTAAAGAAGAATCTCATATAACCTCACCTATTTTGACCAATATTAGTGAACAATATTCTGACGTGGAAGTTTTAGATAGAGACAAAAATATAAGAAGCAATCTGGCTGTTATTGCAGATTCAGAGTTGAGCCGGTCTGCGAGCACTGCTGTAGCAAGGGAAGAGGAAATTGGGTCAGATAGCTCAATTGTTATTGCTAACTGTAGCGATAGTTTAGAAGATGATAAAACTCCTTCAGTTACTGATGAAGCAGAATCACACGTTGGAACTGCTACTGGAGCTAAAAAGGCTACCACAATTCAGCAAAATGACAAAAGAAAATTTACACCAAATTGGAATATTGACCTTGAGGGTAAACGTTACATCGGCAAATGCCACACATGGCAGCCTCGCTGTATTCTGTGTAATGCCGACTTTTAAAAAGTCAGAAAATCAGGCAGCCCGAACGGATTTTTAGTGAATTTCTGGCGAGGCATAACTTGACAATCAATATTATTAAAGAGCTTCCCGAAACCTTAAGGAGAGCATTTCCTGACTCGGAAATAGCAAAGGGTGTTCAGTGTGGTCATACAGAAACTACACATGTGATTAATAAAATAATTGGAGAAGTAGTTTATGTGGACTTGTGCAACAAGATGAGAAAGAACTGTTTTTCGGTAATCATTGACGAAAGTACTGATGTGAGTATTCAGAAAGCCTTTTTGTTGTTATTCTTCATGTCAATGAAGTTGAGGAAGCTGAGAATGTTGGATGGAAGAAAGTTGTGAAGGACTCATTCTGGCAATTAATTGAAGCACAGCAGTGCACAGCTGAAGATCTATATACAGTGTTGAGAAAAACTTCTGTTTAAAGAGATCAGAGTACCAAAGCAGAATCTGATTGGTTTTACATCAGATAATACATCTGTGATGCTGGGGGGACAAGGTGGTGGGCAAGCAAAGGTTTCGCTGGATTTGCTAAACCTATTTGTTCTTGGGTGTACATGCCACTCCATCCATTTGTGTGCCAGTGCATCAAGTCATAAGCTACCTACAGACGTCGAAGAATTCTATCAGGATCCCTACAATTACAATAGCAGAACCCCAAAAAGGGCTGGTGAGTTTGTCAAAATGCAGAAGTTCATGGAGCTTGACGAACACAGAATCCTGCGCCATGTCACATCTAGGTGGCTTTCCTGACTTCCAGTTATTATGCGTCATCTCAAATAATGGGATTGTTTGATACTTTTCTTTCGGAGTGAAAGCTTTAAAGAAGGAAACAAGCCAGCTAAAGCCACAGCCATACTCGAAAAATTGCTGTCCCCTACATTCAAAGCGTATTTTGCTTTCCTTGCTTATATCCTAACATTTGTTACTGACCTTAATCAGTTGTTTCAGTCGGAGGATACCCAAATTCACATATTGTACAGTCGAGTTAGTGAGCTATATAAAGCGATTATCAATCATTTTATGAAGCCAAGCTACGTGGAGACGACAGAGGCACCTTTGATACAGCTCAGGGACCCACAGCACTTCCGAGACATGAAAGAAGTAGACTGTGGCAGTTGTGTAGAGGTTATACTTATCAACAACGAAATTTTTTTATGTGCTGCAACTGCCTTCAAAACAGTGTGTACGGAATACATGATATGATTGAGTACGAAATAAGGGAAAGGTTTTTCAGTTCAAAATACTCGTCGGCTAAAATCTTAGACAGAATTGACCCAAAAATAGCCCTGTCTGATGCGGAAAACATTGCCAAAGAATGGAAAAGGCTGCCATTTTGCGCTGATCTCAAGAAATGTGCAGATTTTGACCCAGTTTATTTCTGGTTTCAAACAGTTTGTGGTAACGAACTGTAAGTAAGGAGCGACCCGGCTCAATGGTAACCGAAACTCTAAAAAACGGAATTTTGGTACCAATAGATACATCAAAAGAATCAGATTTTAATTCTGATTTCAAATATATAAGTTTCATCAAGTTTAATCTTACCCATCAAAAGTTACGCGCCTGAGAAAATTTGGCTGATTTTCGAGAAAAGGGGGAAAGACCCCCTAAAAGCTATAGAAACTTAATGAAAATCACACCATCATATTCAGTGTATCAGAGAACCCTACTGTAGAGTTTTCAAGATCCTATCTGCAAAAATGTGGAATTTTTTATTTTTTGCCAGAAAAAAGATCACGGATGCGTGTTTATTTGTTTTTGTTTTTTTTTCCCAGGGGTGATCGTATCGACCCACTGATCCTAGAACATTGTAGGAAGGCTCAATGGAACGGAAATTAAAAGTTCTAGCGCCCTTTTTATGTGACCAAAAAAATTGAGGGCAACTAGGCCCCCTCCCAC
Organism: Artemia sp. Qi Xiang Cuo; assembly: GCF_049724085.1. NCBI lineage: Eukaryota > Metazoa > Arthropoda > Branchiopoda > Anostraca > Artemiidae > Artemia > Artemia sp. Qi Xiang Cuo. Next base: position 31,603,848 of record NC_142811.1, read on the forward strand.
GCTATTTTTTTCCAAAGTCCCCTGATCAAAATTTTGAGATAGCCATTTTGTTCACCATAGTCGAAAATCTAATACATATGTGTTTGACGATGACTTAATCCCCCACAGTTCCCAGGGGAATGGCTGCAAGTTATGAACTTTGCCCATTGCTTACATATTGTATTGGTTATTGGGAAGTATACAGACATTTTCAGGAAGAATTTTTTTCAGGTAGGGGGGGCTGAAAGAGGGGGTTACTCGGGAGAATCTTTCCGTGGAGGATGTTTCTTTGGGGTAAGGGAAATTTCTATGAAGGGGGCGCCGGATTTCCAAGCATTATTTAAAATACGATCAGAAATTAAATTTAAAAAAACAAGTTTTTTCAACTGAAATCAAGAAGCAACATTAAAACTTGAAACGAACAGAAATTATTACGTATATGAGGGGGTTCTCCCCCAAGTCAATACCTCGCTCTTTACGCTATAGTTTTTTTTAGTGCTTTCAAAAGAGCTATCTATTCTAATTAACGGCCTTTGTGATTAAGGGGTCATTTTTAAAGAATTGGAGCAAAATTTGAACTTTAGCTTAAAGAGCAAGGTATGGACTAGGGGGCAAACCCCCTAATATACGTATTAAAAATATATGAATATAGAAGTTCGTTACGTAAGTTAATTCGTAAGTTACGTATATTTATTACTAATAAAAACGTTCGTAAATAAAATTCGACAAGTTTCGAGAAAGCCATTTAGCCAAATAAAATTGAAATTAATATGCAAATTTTGTTTTAATTATTCATGCACGGTGAGCAAAAATCAGAACCTGCATTAATTAAAAAACGTTCACAAATTAAATAAAAAAAAACACGTTTTTTTAACTGAAAGTAAGGAGCGAAATTAAAACTTAAAACGAACAGAACTTATTCCGTATATGGAAGGGGCTTTTCCCTCCTCAACGCCTCGCTCTTTACGCTAAAGTTTGCCTCTGTCTCAAAACTTTATTTTTTAAAACAAAAACAAACTTTAGCGTAAAGAGCGAGGCGTTGAGGAGGGGAAAGCCCCTTCCATATACGGAATAATTTCTGTTCGTTTTAAGTTTTAATGTCGCTCCTTACATTCAGTTTAAAAAACTTGTTTTTTTTATTTAATAAAGTACTAGAACGATGTGATGGTCCTCAAGTCAAAAGTTCCCCATTCTTGGGTGAATTCATGATGAAAATGCCTATCCTACCACATTTTTCTGTTTGCGCCGAGAGGACCTTTTCAACTGTCAGTTGAAACAAAATAAAATTGAAAAATAAATTTAGCTTTACTACTCTTTATGCTGTTCTGGGTGCTAAACGATTCGTTACCAAGGACCGGAAACCCCCCATGAGCATGGTGACATACCCCAACTGGGAAAATACTGGAAAAGGGTACAGAAAATCTGCAACTGCAAGTGCCACCATGGCTTCTGATTCAGATAATGATGTTTAATGTCCTATTTTTGGTCATTTTTTATGTATAGTTTTTGTAGTATAGAGTAGTTGGAACTCAAAGTTTATAAAGCCAGTTCCAGTTTTAAAAATAAAAGATGCCGTTGTCTAGATGTTTAAGGTGATTTAAAAAATAGTAAACCACATGGTCCCTATTGTACCATTTGTGGGGATATATCCAACTTGACCTTACAAGGTGAGTAAAGGATTGTTTAAAGGCATTTCGGAGAAATATATTGTTTCAACATTAAAATCGTCAGTACGTGTTATACCAGACCATAATCCCCAAAGACACTTCTTAAATCAATCTCAATTTTAAAAGTTTTTTTTTTCCTGTATTGTTTGTAGGCGGTAGCGTATCTTAGGGGAGGGCTACAGGAGCGATCCTCCCTTCCATCGAGATCTTCATAAAAGGGAAAAGGGGGATTTGTATGCAAACTATTAAATGGAAAAGACAGGTCCCAGCAACTGCTTTTGGGCAATATTCTGTAAGAATACAAGGTTAAAATTCGATTTTAGCTCCTGATTTGTGTTAAAATCGTCGTTTTGACCAATATTAGGGCGGTGCTATAAACAGTCGTAAATGGCCGAACAACAACGACTGTTTTGGCCTGTAGTAAAATGCTACTGTAGTAATATATGTTACTCCGAATAATTTCTTCGCGTAACACGTGGAAAAAAACTGGGATATGTACAATTTTTTTTTGTCTTGGTACATTTTTAGGGCAATTTGTGCTACATTTTGTTTTGAAGTGTTGGCAACACTGTTCCTGGCAGCTGTTAGAACATCCAACTAGTTAATTGTTCAACAAAATTGTAGGCCTAATACTTTAAACAAGATGGAAATCCAATAAGGATCTTAAAATCCAACATGTTGTGTTTGAAAATTCAATTCGGGTATGGGAATCCAACATTTTTGTTTCTCAATTGATTGGATATTCAATAATGATAATGGAATTCCAAAATAATCTGTAATATTCAATTTAAGCTGTTGAAATTCAAATTTTGGCCAATATAAGGCCTTTTTTGCAAGCTTGAAAGTGAAACCAACTTACTTCAAGAAATTAATAGCATTTTTGAAAACCTTGCAAGATAATACCTGAGACCGATTATTAACACCGGTTTATATATATAACTTTATTATAACAATGGAAGCGTGGTCAGTTTTCAAAAAATCTAGCTATTTCATTTTGTATTCGCGATTAGTCGGTATCCGGCCTTTTTTGCAAGCTCGAAAGCGAAACCGGCTTACCTTATTATAGTTTATTTCCATTATTCATGACTAGCGGAGGAAAATTAATTAGGCTCGTGAATGTAATAAAACGGTATTTGGGCATTATATGGGCAGTTGCAAGGAAACCAGTCACGAAAAACCCGTTTCTGACGGGTTAATTCAAGGCACCGCTATAAACTAATGGAATGCATAGCGTGGTTTTCATTGCGTATACGATATTTAAACTGTTGTTTTTTGGGGTTTAGGGGGGGGGGAAGGTACCTAGGTTAGGTTAGGTTACGTATTTAATATATGTAATGCGTCCCCCCCCATCCCCCGGATTTGCAAATATATATCCCAAATTTGTTTATAAACTATTATATATTCATCCTACTTTATTTTATTTCATTAGCATTAACCAAACTTGACTTTTTAGAAATTTCCATGTAATGCCCAGGTACGAATAAAACTACCAATTTTGAAATTTTTTCTTCACGTTACTATCAATTACTTCAAGAAATTAATAGCATTTTTTAAACCTTGCAAGATAACAACTGAGACCAATTATTAACACTGTTTATACATATAGATTCATTATAGCAATGGGAGCGTGGTCAGTTTTTGAATGATTTGCCTTTTCTCTTGTTATTCGCTACTAATTGGTATAATTTTCACAAGCCTGCGTTATAAGGCACTTTTGCTTTCCAGTATGGTTTTGCCCCCCCCCCCCCCAAAAAAAATATATAATAAATCACAATGACTAATGCAACATTGATTATAGCTTATGTTTTTGACTGATACCACGGACTATGCAAAAAAAAAAAAAATACAAAGTAAATATCTAACATCCAAAATGCACGTTAGAATCTGTGCCAAGTGAATTTTAGCAAAAAGTCGCTCAGGATCAGAAGTACACATGCACTCAGGGAACCTCGAGACCTAGATGTCTCCCCCCCCCCAATTCCATGAGGATTACGATTTATTTTGTAACTTGTCTCTAACCCATTCATGCTTTGCCTGTTTCATCTACTCCGACGGGTATTCATAGCACCCCCACTCGCCCCGAAAAATCTGGACCTTATGCAACTATGGTATAATAAGATAATTATGGAATAATTAAGACCAAAAGGGTATTGATTTGAAGTAGGTGATTAATCTAGTTTTAGCTGGTGTGTATTTTAAAGGTTTATCTTCACTGAAAACCTTAAAATGGCGTTTTGCAGTAAAGCCGTAGTAAATTCCAAGCAATTTGTATTTCTGCCTGTATAAAAGTGATAATGTGGATTTTGTAGTCGCTTTTTTTTTAAATAAACCTGTTGTGAAAAATATGATTGTGAGCAAAAAGTGGGGTCAGTTAACATCACCGAATGTTCTCTTACCTTTTAAATCATCCTACCATACACTTTCGAAAAATTTTACGCCCCCCTTTAATGAATTTAAAGTAATTTTTCTGCCGAAATACATACATCAATCTATACAAAATCAAAAATTGAAGTAGGAATATTTTATTATTATTTTTGGGTTGTTAGTTGTTTTAGAGGTATAAACCTCTGGAAATTTTGCAGCATTTTACTTGCAGCATTAACGAATGGAATTATAAAAAAAAATATATACGAATCGATAGAAAATTTCAAACTGAAGCAAAGAATATTGTACTCTCTTTTTGGGAAGGGCAAGTATTTTCAGAGTTTTTTTTTTTGTTGTGTTTGAAAATTAAGCTTGTTGAAATTCAGCTGTTGAAATTCAAATTTTGCTGTTGATAAACATTATAAGCAAATTTTGTTGAATCTCAAACAGTTTTTTTTATAGTGTATTACCACTAGGCTATTAAACTATTATTATTCTGAAGTTATATCCCCGTCTTAAAATTTGTAAGTAAAAAACCTAAACAGTCCTTTTTTGAATTGCATTCTACCCTAAAAATATATATATAGCTGCGTAAAAATAGCTGCGATTTTTTTTCTTTGCAAAACAGCTCGTGTATAACAGGTTAAGCAGAATTGCAAATTTGCTCACCTCAAATTAGGTATCTTTTAAACACAAAATGGCAAAATCAGATTTGGAACTGCGTAGAATAACTTCGAAACGGTCACAACTTTCGATGGCTCAGTTAATATCCCACGGAACTGGCAGACCGTTGTTACGTATGAACTTGCTGGAAATAAAATATGGCATGACTTAACATAGGCCAACAGAAAACCAAACTGTTGGACAAACTTGTAACGAGTATAATAAGTTGTCAATGTGTATGGCGTAAAAAGTATTCCGAATCTCCTCCAACGAGAAGCAAGAATCCGTTCATGAAACCCCTACCGTCGATGAAAATTTTCAATCCTACTAATTTGGGTCATAGAAAATATCGTAGAAAACTAACATTCTTGCGACTGAGTAAACGAGCAATATACTCAAGGCATCGTCAATTTCAAGAAGCTATTTAAAAAAAAAAAGTTTGACATTTTCCCTCACCTGTTATTAGTAGGCCTATATTATTAAAATATATTCATAAAGCTAAGACTTCTTCTTTTTTCCAAGTGCTTAAGAAACTAAAGTCTCAAGGATACTAAAAATGAAATTGGATTGTTTGTTTAAATGAAATCTTGCACAACCATATACGTCTATAAAAATTGAAAGCCTGGAAATTCAATTCTTATGCAAAAGATGTTCGATGCAGATATGTAGTTTTAACAGTTAGCAGGCGCAAATTTTAAAAATAAAGAACGTATATGAAAAGCAGCAGAAAATTAGCGAAAAAAAATTATCGAAATGGAGGTTTAGAAACTGCAAGTTTCCTGATTGCTGTAGCAAATGATAAACACTGCCATTGATTAGCAGTAAACTGAGTAAAAGGACCAGTGATTGAATGATTAAAATTATGCAAGTATAGCCCTATAGGGCTATATTTGTTACCAAGATGCTATAGCATCTTGGTACCAAATGTAAATAAGAAACAGTATATACACTATATTATTGAACAGCTATTATTACCTATACTACCTATATATTACCTATGTATTACCTTTACTTACCTATACGAATATGTTTTCAGAAATACCAATTAAGCTATCTTGTTTTATTGTATTTATCCCTTTAGTTGACTATTGAGATATCAATGAATTCTGTTTTTCTTTTGATTAAAAAAAATATCACTTTTCTCTCTTAATTTTGACATATTCCCTCTAACCTATGTTTGTTAGTAGTTGTCACAGCATAAAGATATAATTTATAAATTTTATTAATTTATATACTCTGGTAGTTGTACAGCAAACAAAAAAAAATCGTTGAAAATCCTGGTTTTCAGGTATGAACAGACCGAAGACGGAGCCAGAGGACAAATATGTTTTGACTTTGATGTCCTTGGTACTTTAAAAGACTCGTATCGAGTAAAAAATATCGTTTTAGATACAGTTAGTAAAGACCCGGTTATTGTTCGTAGTTCACGAAGGATATTTTAGCTGTTTTTATTTATACGATTTTTGTGGTACTGATAGTACCACAAAACGTCAGCATCACCCGTCGATGTGGCTGCAGACCTGTGTGCATGCACAAAAACTGTGTATACCTTTTCTAGGATTATTAACGAGATCCCTTCGCCTCCATACACTCATTCAAACCTGGTTAGTGCCAATCTGTGCTTGAAGCTTATCGAGTTCTAGCGGCGCTGATATTTAAATTTCCAATTTGCCAGTATCAACAGGGTTAGGGGCGAATCTCCAGCATTTTTATTGGGGGTAGGGGTTCATATCCGGATAGTCAAAGGGCATGGGATGTATGATAATTTATTCTCAGTATTATTAAGGGGGCAACTGCCCCCCCCCCCCCAAAAGATGCCCCTTGATCAGGGCACTAGTAATTAACGCATAGAAGTTCTCAACGTCTTCAACAGCTGTAAAAAGCTTCAGCAGTGATCAACAGCTTATTAGCAACTGACCTTCGCTATGGCAAGGTTTTCCAAGGGATTTAAAGGTCCCCCTCCCCTTAGATTTTGAAAAATATCTCTTTTTTTGTTTTCACTTATAAAAATCGAAAAAAAAACACATTTTCCCCCTCCTCCTTAGATCTTGAAAAGTAGTTTTTTTTGTATCTTCAATTCCAAAAACCTTTCTCCCCATACATCCATATATTTTCACGAATTGGCACTCCTGCCTGCAAACAAAGGAGGAACCCCCTCAAAAGAGTTCTTCTGAAGGACCCCTCGTCTCGGAATGAGGATGGCACAATAAGAAACTTTTTTAGTCTAAACTTCCTTTTCTGAAGAAAAAACCAGCGAATCTCCCCAGAGTCTGACACATGCAGCATATGCTCCTAATGACAGAAGTATTTGTGAACCTAGTGTTATCCCTGAGTTGTTTAATTCATCCAATTAGGTTCTGCGTCAGTACTGTCATGAGGATTAATTTCTTTTAGCACTTCTTTTGCTCTTTATCACAATTGGTTTTAAAATAACTTTTCTTTTAAAAAGAGTTCACGTGATCGAAGCCGAAAGTACGTGTAGCCTAAGGCTATAAAACCAATCATTCCTCAAGTGTAATGCGATTGATGCACATATGCCAGCATACAGTAACGTCTGAAAGCAAAAAGAAGTAATAAGCTAGAACGTTTACTAGAAAGATTTTTTTTCCAAAAAAATGTAGATAGTATAATTCATTGACTCCAAATTATCAATAATAGCAAAATCTTTAGTGACTACAACACAAAATTCTGTTATGACTTTCAGAATGTACGATTTTAACTGACATCGTCGTGTTATTTCTTTATACAAGTAATACGAATCCATTTTGTAGCCCGCTGTACTAGTGCTCTTGGTATGGAATCTGGCGCAATTAAGGATGAAGATATTCGGGCAAGTTCTTCCTTCGAAAATGGTAGTGTTGGACCTCAAAATGCAAGGCAAGTCTGCATAAATTATCACTTAAAAATTGCTCGTTTATAGGTCATAAAAAGCATTGGTGTTCCTAGCTCAAACCAGACAGGGATATTATGACAGTGGAAAAAGATATTTAAAAGCTTGGGCTACTTTTTTAGAACTGCATAAACACAGTGCAAGCAGGGACTTTTTATAGCTTTTATGAAATATTTATGGAAGAGATGAGTAGTGCTATTTTTAAAGCAATGCTGCCCTTAGTTAAACATATCTAACAGCATTAGATGTATCAGTGAAACTAAATTAATAAGAACAAGCACGAAAATTCACCACACCTCGAAATTCAATTTCTAACTTAAACTGCCGTTGGATCAACAGTGTCTTGTTTAACGCATAAGACGTCCTTTGTCAGGAAAAGTCAAATGAGAATGCAAGATCCTGGAACTAAAGAACTTTCAGTGTAAATAAACGTCCCTGCTTAGCAATGTCCAATTTCTTTTCTTCAGAGTGTTTCTTCTATCAATAGACTCGGCCATTCTCATGGAAATGGAATTTTCTTTTCGCTATTAACTCCACTTGATTACCCAGTTCTAAATATTTTGCCTTGTTTTTTTGAGAATCCAACGGGTTTAATAGCCGGTTTACCAAATCTGATGGTTGTTCTTAACGTTAACAGAAAAAAAGAGAAGAAAAAGAAAGAAAAAAATGGAGCTAACAAAGATATGAAGTCCCTCAAAAGAAGATTTAGAAACAACATCATCTCTCCGGGCAGGGTAAGAGAAACTTGCCTCTAGATTATGACTTTGAGATGAAGATATATCTGAGTGGGGATATCTGATGTCATCTAGGACCTATTCGATCGACTTGGCCCGGATCCTGGCACTTGGAACGCGGTAGACTTGTATATTTTTGATTTTCTAATCATTTATTAGCATAATCAAAAAATTTTTGGCGAGAATTCAATTCCTGCTTCCTGTTAAAGCATCAAAGAATCGTCCATTTTGTACTATTTGTTTTCTTCCCGATCCCGGTCGAATCACTCGTTGTGATTCTTACTGTTGCATCTCTTCTAACCGCAGATTTCATTTATGATTCGATGTGGTCATTCCTGCAATTTTTCTCCTAACCACATATTTTGTTGTCCAGTATTTTCATCTGAGATTCGTAGTGAGGCTTGTTGTCGCATGTCTTCTAGCCGCCCATCTCGTTTGCGCTTCATTTTCGTGTATTATTACACCAGACGTTTTTCCATGCCCTTTGCTTTAACTGTTTGGATTCCTTCAAAATTGTTTCCAATAAAAAGTTATACATACATACAAACATAAATAAATATACAGTTGCTTGTTTATATATATATATATATATATATATATATATATATATATATATATATATATATATATATATATATATATATATATAATATATAATATATATATATATATATATATATATATATATATATATATATATATATATATATATATATATATTCGTTATGTTTAGTTTCAAGTTATGAGGTGTAAAATAAGCCATTTCAACTGATTTAATAAATTCTAGTGTGAATTCAATTCCTAAAAGCGGATGAAGATTTGCTAGATATTTTCCAGAGAAATTGCTTAAGGATTGTTCTGGTTACCCGGCTAACTGACCGTATTTCAAACAATAGGCTGTACGAGAAATGTGGTTCAACACCGCTCTCTTGGGCTATAATGAAAGAAAGGTTGATGTGGCTAGGGCACGTTGCGAGGATGAAGAATGACAGATTGCTGAAGATTGTTCTTTTCGGCCAACCGTCTAGGGCTAAACGGAAAGCAGGTTGTCCTCGTCTGGGGTGGGAGGATGTCATAAAGAAATATCTAAAGGAAATGGGAACTTCGTGGGAGGGTGTAAAAAGGAAGGCTTTGAGTAGATTGGGATGGAGGAGGAGCGTGCGTAGCTGTGATGGCCTCTGGCGGTTTGGTGCTGCGGTGAGTTGTTAGTAGTAGTAGTTTCTGTTATTGCTTATCTTCCACCCGTAGACTTCATTTGTGATTCGATATAGCCAATTCGTTGTGATGCCGGTTGTAATATATTTTCTAGCCGCAGATCTTGCTTGCGCTTCGTTTTCGTGGATCACCTCCGATTTCGGAATGCTCCAATGCCTTTGCCCTCCAAGATATCTAAAATACATATTGGCATAATTATTGTTTTATTCTTTAGTTTCAAGTAATAGGGTGCCAAATCAGCAATTTCAGTTGAATCAAGAAATTTTGTCGTGAATTCAATTCCTCCTTCCTGCTTATCCTGTAATAACATATTCCTTATTCATTTGTTATTTTCTTAAATAAATAAATTCCACAATAGCATAATTATTGTGTTATTCTTTAGTTTTAGCTCACATTTTCGTTTGCAGCTAACTGTAGATTTCGTCGTGCAGCATTTTTGTTTATGCGATTTGTTGCTGTTTCTTTTTCCATGCCTTTTTAAAGCTGTTCAGTCATTTTTCATCCTGGGTAATTTTGCACAGGTCAAAGGTGCTAAATATTAGATCCTCGTTCCTGTTTATCAATCATAGTCTCGCATACTCTAAACTAACACGTTCCGTCATTGCATCGTAATTTTGCTGTGACTTCTAACCGTTCACGCACGCTAAACTAACATTTTCCTTCATTCCATTGTAATTTTACTTTGTCTTCTGTATATAAGTATGACGTCACTCGCATGATTTTTTTTTCTCAAAAAATGATTCTAAACGAATTTTCTAAAACTCTTGGCCTATCTAGATCATTTTTTCAGACCACAAAATCAGTGGTGGAATTTCTCATAATTATTGGGGGGGGGGGCCAAACTCGGAGCCAATATTCCCAAATCAAGTGAAAATGACAGTAGGAAATGAAAAATGAGCCATATAGAAAGCTGGCCTGTTTCTCTGGATGCTGTTTCTCTCAAGCTGTTCTGTAGCTGCAGTGGACATTGGTGAGAGATGGAAAACTAAAAGGTTATTGGAGATCTAGAAATTAAGTGTTTTGTGGTTTCTTTTTATTCTTCGAGATTCTGACCAGGGGAGCGTTATGGCGGCCATTTTTCTTAGGTGGGGCATGTTGGGCCCGTGGCCCTAATTATCAGTGTCCTGTTTCTCCAGTAAATGATTTGAGTTCACCAAAATTTAAAGTAATTGATCTCGTTTCTCTGGATCCATGGTAAAAATATCTAGGATTTTCATATAAATCAATCCACGGTACCAGAGCATGATGTCAAAAGCTTAGGAATTGATAATGAGGGAAGCATTGGCCCAAAGATTTTATCTTTCCCCTGATTGGTTGGCGTCCAAATGGCCTAAAAAAACATTGTGTTTTTTTTTGTTTTTTTTTTCTTTAATAAAACAAAAAAAGTATTTTCAAAATCAAGGGTGCCCTTGGCATGTACCAAATTAAGTATAAAAGATCTAAGATGATTTTATTAAATATAGAAAAGTTTTGCTTCATATTTATTGGGCTTAAAGAAGATAATATTGCAAAGTATGTTTCAAATTAAGTATAGAAAAGTTGAAATGATTTTGTTCAAGATAACTTTAATAAAAAAAGAGGATAATTAACTTCAAAATATGAGGATACTTGCGTGAATTAACGTTATATCCAGCCACTCCCACAACCAAACCAATTATCAGGTTTTTAACCTAATCTTGAAAAGAATGGGCTTAGGCAAGCATGTTTCTATTCCTGCAGAGCTCCTCTGCACTTAAAAAGTACATGGGATTGAAGATTGAAAAATTGGCTCACACATGTAAATAGGCAATGAATATCAAATGAAAACCTGGCAACTGTTTTCTGTTTTGTTTGTATTAAGTTTTGTATCTTTTGAAAAATTTGGCTGGTTCAAAATATGAGAGTAATTTGCGCCATCAACGCAATGACGACTGCCATATTTATATTTTGATTAACATATACAAGCTTAGTGTCAGATCTCACAGGGATTTTGTGTTAATAGAATTGTTTATGTTTAAGCTGATTGAATAGTTTTCAGCTGTTTCATTTTCTGTCAAGGAGCTTTTCTGACATTATATAGGATATTTGAAGGGTTTCTTGCAAGAATAGGTCCTAACAGGAAACAAAAGAAACCATATAGGTCTCTTCTTTCCGTCCATCTGTCCTAATGTAAGGTGCGGCGAGGGAAATTAACTTTGCTTAATCTTGCTGGAGTTTTTCAGCTGCGAGGAAACAATTATTAACATAAATTTTTCCAGACCACCGTATATAAAAAAAACGGCCTGTTTTAACGACATTAGTTACTTATATGGTTGTCTTCTTTCAAGCGAGTATAACTTGTAGAATGACAGGAATTTCAAAGTAGGCTACTTGAAGAGTCCTCAAATGCTCTATTTTCTTGCCTTTTTCTGAGTTCGCTCCTCCTTTAAATATTGCCCCCCTCCCCCCGGAAAGGATTTCATCCGCACGTTTCTGCAGTAAGGATTCCTTGACGGAAAATGTTCAGCTATGTCTTAGAGTTAAGGGTCTAACAATGGAGATTGCTTTTTTTCGCTATCTAATCAAAATCTGGCACGTTTACAAGGACATTTCTTTTTGGAGGGGGTTTGGCAATTTCTAAAAACGCAAACTGTCTAATTATTCCGGGCTGTGGGGGTTTTGTCATTCCGAAGGCATATTTGTTAGACATTTCGACTATTTTGAATAGAAATACTAAATACAATTTTTGATTGGACGTCTTGGGGGCTATGTGAGTTCGGGTTGCAAAATAAGGTACGGGGGGAACGCTAGTTTCGGATTCCTTCTTGAATTCTCAGAAACTTCTTTCTTCAACTCCAAAATACCATGAAGTTGAATCCAGATATTTCTAAATAATTATCAATTAGAACGTTTTGTTACTAGAGTTTTTCCAAAACACATTTTTTTTCTCGTGGCAGTGGTTTTACTAAATTGCAGCTACTGCTGTAACTATGAAAAATTACCCTTACAGTAACCCTTATAGTATAGTAATAAGATTGAAAGCAATGCTTTCGCCAGTCCTTCTCTATTAGAGTCTTGCTATTCAATGCAGATACATATGTTCCAATTTTATTCGCATATATTTTAACTTGATTCTACAACTATTCAATGCAATTGCAAAGATAATGACGAACTTTGAACTGTTAAACTTAATGTTAATTCACATGATGGCGCTAACAATAGATGAACTATTGACCCTATAAAATTCAACAGAAAAAATGTACGGACATATTGTAGCGAGACGTTCTGAAGTGTAAAATTACAGCATTTAAACAGTAAAACAAATTTATAATTCCATGTTTAATTATTCGTGATTATATACTGCTTACAAAAGAATTATAGCAAAACAACGCATAATTACTGACTAGGAGTTACTTCTTGAGTCCTTAAGCATGTTTTTATTCTTTGCTCTTAGCGTTTTGTTTTTTTTTTTTTTTTTTTTTTATTTCGAGTAATTTGGAACTAAATACGAACTAAAACAAGCCCTTCAAATAAGTTTTGTTTTACTTAAAGTTGTTACTGTGGTATTTTCCCTATCAAGATGAGAAGTACATTTTTCCTTTTGCCTCACATCAAGACTTAGAGTCTATATACCTGCACATGTTATAAGACTGCCTTTTCCTCCTCTAAATTTAAAAGTGCACATTGGCTCAGTGGCGAACCAAGGGGCCGGGGAAGGACCCTGTCCCTCCCCCCAAGATTTTTTATGGCGCCCTCATTCCTTGTTATTTATGTTTTTCACTCTTTTTTTTTTAAATAAATTTGTCAGTTTGGTCAATTATTGGCACCCTTGTCATATTGCCCCCCTCCCAAGATCTTGCTTATTGGTGCCCTTGTCACATAGCCCCCCCCCCCCCCAAAAAAAGACAACAAAACAATTTTACTCTAGATCCGCCCCTGCATTGGCTTGAATGTTGTGACTGAAAGTTCATTTTTAATGCCCCCCCTCTCCCTGAACTGTGTTTAATCCCCTGAAGTCTTATTGTTTGCACCTATTTAGATACAGTTCATATAAAACATTTTCAAAAACTTAAACTACAAGTTGTTTCATACAGTTTACAGTTTTTAACATTAACGTTAGAAATATTTGTCTTGAAAAAAAAAAACATTGTTTGCTGGTGTTTGCTTGTTGTACATTGCTTGCTGACAACCTAATATTCGTTTTGAAGAAGGGGATAATAGGAACACGAGAGTTTTGAGAAAATAAATTTTTATACTAAGCAATAATGTTCACACTAGCCTGAGTGCTTCCATTTCTCTTTTTCGAAAATCGGGCAAAGGTCACTTAAAATTGGTAGATTTTCGGTAGACAACAAGAAGATATAAAAAAACCGGTAGACGCTTTTCAACAGGTGGTCTCAAATGCGTTTTGAGAACCAAGTAAGGCTTTGTTCCCATTGGCTTTAGTAACTAGAATACGTCATTGTGTCTACTCGCAACTCGCGGCTCTGTTCAATTTGGTGCATAAGAATAATCACTCAAACGTTCCCTGTTCAGCAGAAATGGAAAATGCCCTATACTCAATTGAATGAAGTTCTCCTCCCTTCTCAAACAGGATCATATAAAGTTTCCTCTCGTACACAGAATAATTTCTGTTCATTTTAAGCTTTAAAGTAGCTCTTTATTTTCATTTGAAAACTCGTTGTTTTTTAAATTAATTTGATTCATGGTCTGCAATTTCAGCAACATGAGCCTGATCTGATAAAATTATCTAGATAGGTCAGAAGTTTGATGAAACTCGTTAAAAGCCTCAATTTTGGAAAAAATATTTTTATTTAAGTGACGTCATGTTGTGTATTTAATTATTTTATCTAAAAAATGGCTCCGTATTTTTTCGGGAAAATTTGCATTCCAGGATTTTCTGGCCTAAAAAAACGATCTAGATAAATCAGAAACTCGAGAAAAGTAGTTAAAAGCCTCAATTTTGGAAAAAATGTATGTAAGTGACGTCATATTTATGAATACATTCAAAAAGCATATATACATAATATTTGCCTCAGTAGTACACACATATATATATATATATATATATATATATGCCCATATATATATATATATATATATGGCAATGGTTTCTGTCCCTCAAAGAAGTGCCTTCAGGCACTTCTTCTTTCAGGTTTCTGTCCCGCGAAAGCGCCATGCAGAGAGCGACAATACAAAGATTAAGAATGCTGCAAGTATGGTTTCATCGCTGAAATCAAGCTAGCCTTTGATCAAAGTATAAACACATACTGAACAAGTACTGACAAAACCTATCCTCTCCACACAAAAAAGTGACCCTTTTTCCGTGTCTCCGGAAACAATTCCATACCTATGCGAACCTGGCGAGTAAATCACAAGGTCCGTAGGTGATTAGACTTGTTCCGTATAAGCTGTATTAAATTTAATTTATAGGCTCGGAGCAGCTAATTAGTACAACATTTACCCTCTAGAGGCGCTGAGGTACGCGGGGTCACTTTTGGAGAGCTTTGACTGTACTTGTTCAGTAGATGATTATACTTTGAAAAAAGGTGACCCTTTGTCCGCGTCTCCGGAGACGATTCCATACCTATGCGAACCTGGCGGATAACTCACAAGTTCCGTAGGTGATTATACTTGTTCCGTAAAAGCTGTATTAAATTTAATATATTGGCTCGGAGGGGTTAAGTAGTACAACATTTCCCCTCTAGAGGCACTGAGGTAAGCGGAGTCACTTTTGAACAGTTTTGTCAGTACTTGTCTGTATGTGTTTATACTTTGCCTTTGATATCAGTATTTCCGGATCCCTTTCACACAAAAAGTTAAACAATTGCAATTATGGCTGGTTTTAAAGGGGCAGGATTTTTAAAACACTGGCTTTAAAGAGGATCTTAACTTAAACTGTCATTAAACTTGAACCTATATTTGCAACTTACCTAACATAAAAAAAAGAAACTTTCTTCTGAAAAATCAAATATTTATTTAGGGAATTATATTAAAGTGGGAAATTTGAAGGAGATTTTCAAGGAAGATTAAAAGACACAATTATAGGAAAAACAGCTAAAAAGTTGACTAGTGGGATGTTTTTAAGCGACTTGACACCATGATAGATGTCAAAATCTGCTTTTGCAAATAAGATTTTCAAAAATATTTTTGTTCTAACCTATGAATCACATAGACCTTGATTATTATTATTAGAGTAATAGTTCAGTTCTCGCGAATCACTTTGAAGTTGCTGTCTGTTAAATGTTTCATCGAGGGCAAGCACTGAAAAGGTGAGAGAAGGGAGATTGTCTCCTTTACTGTTCTATTGTTTTCTTTCGATTAGTTTATTGACAGATTTCTTTGGGAAATTATATTAACGTAAAGATTAATTATTTTTTTTGGCTTCGACGCGTTCTTTCAATACCGTAAAAATTTTGATTTTTATAGATTTTTAAAGAATTTTAAAGATTTCTATATGATGGGGGGTAAACTTGGTTCCATAGATCCCCCATAGCGCACGCCCCGTAAAAATACTAAAGCTAAATTGTAGTTTTATATACTAAACAGTGGTTTAAAATGCTAAAAATAAAACTATTGTTTTTTTTTAATGAGCGTGATCATTTCTTTTTTCTTTCTAAAGGTTTTATTCGCAATTTCGTGCAATTTAAAGGGCAGTTGAGTTACAATCGTTTTTATTTTACACTTTTATTTTTTTGATGTATTTACTCTTCTTGACTGAACCCAAGATCACCAATATATTTTTTGAGTAGGCCTAACATGTGTCGACTGAAGTGTTTCTGTTTTTTAAACAAGCGGAAACGTCATAAGGGTGCTTTTGAACTTAAATTCAAGCTGTTTGGACTTAGATTTGATCAGAATATTTTCTTACGATTAAAGCACTTTTATTTAAACACGAATATATATAGGCTATAATCTTGATGCAATTTTTGGGATGTATCGAAGGTATATTATATTTGGAGGTTTATTAGGAACTTGGCATGACAAAGTATATTTGGTTTAAGAGCAGTGGTGCAATTTCGCCAAAATTCGGGATGGGGGGAAGGGCAAGGTTGTAGCCAATGTTCCAAATCAAGTAAAAATGACAGTGATAACTGAAAAATGAGCCATATAATTCCATAAAGGCAAAGGTATATTAAACAAAACTGACTTAATTCTGTAGATGCTTAAATTATGTATGCTTATCTTAGTTTTGACAAGATTTTTGAAGAAACTAAATTTTAGCTAGGGGAGGGGGGATGCTGAAGTCCGGGGGGGGGCAACTGAGGTATGGTGAGGGGCAGTTGACCTCCCTGTCCCATAGCAAATTCCGCACCTGTTTTAGAGTGTCTTTTTAACCAACAAGTAATTGTATTATTAATAGAAAGGTCTTAGAATCGAAGATCTTTTATAATTTGGAGTTCCTAATAAACCGTCCAATGTAATCTACCTTCTATATAATCCAGAAATTACTTTTAATTAAAAAAAAAGTTTGCACAGAAAATAACATGTATGTAGCTTTTACTAGTGGTTTAAAAATCATGAATTTTTCTAAACTCTGGTAAAGATAAAACCCCGGTTACTCGTCATAGAGAAGTTTATTAAATACCTTGTGACTGCGGCTACAAGTATTATGGTTGTAGAACCCACCAAAATTAAAAAAAAAAAGAAAAAACGCCTGCAACAGCATAAGGATGATATAACTAAGGCTTCAAATTCTAATAGTTTTTGTTGTTCTTTTGATTCTACTATAAGCAGCCATATTTTTGAAAACCCTAGCCATACAATACTTTTTGAAAACACCCCCCTCATTAGCAGTGATTTGGGCACTAAACAAGTTGTTCATGAGACAATGTAAATTAAACTTAAGCTAATAGGGCTTTAAATAGAGATTTGGGGGAGCACTCACTTAATGCTTTATTGATAAATTTAATTAAAAATTATTAAAAAAATATATTGCAAAACCATTAGCTAATACCAATAAAATGAACCTGCAACAAAAAGACATTTTCGGTAAGCTTCTAAAAAGGCGAGAATCAAATAGTTCATGGTAACGAACTGTGAGTAAGGAGCGAAGCAACTGAATAGTATCCGAAACTCTTAAAAACGCAATTTTTATATCAATATCAAGAGATTAATAAGAAAAATGTGTGTTTTTATGCTCATCCTAAATATATAAGATTCACTGAGTTTAGTATTGCCTGTCAAAAGCTTTAGGTCTGAGAGAATTTGCCTAGTTTTTGTAAAAGGGATAAAACGCCCTTTAAAATTCAAGTAATCTTAAAGAAAACCACATCATCAGATTCAGCATATCAGAGAACCCTTTTGTAGAGGTTTCAAGCCTCCATCTACAAAAATGTGGAATTTTGTATTTTCAGCCAGAAGAAAGATCAAGGATGCGTGTTGTATATTTTTTTTTTTCGTTTTTCCCAGGGTTGATCGTGTCAAATCAACGGTCCTAGAATACTGGGAGAGAGCTCATCCGAACGAAAATTAAAAGATCTGGTGCCCTTTTTAAGATTAAAGGGTAACTAGCCCCCTCCCAAGCCCATTTTTCGCCAAATTCGTTCGATTAGAATTTTGAGATACCCGTTTTGTTCAGCATAATTGAAAGGTCAAATAACTATATCTTTGGAGATAATATGATCCCCCAAAGCCCCTGGGGAATGGTATTTAAGTTGTGAAATTTGCCCATTATTTACGTATGGGGCTAAAATTTGTTATTGGGAAGTAAGCTTGCACTTTTCAGTTGGGGGAGGCGTGAATTTTCTGCTGGGGGTATTTTTAATGGAGAGAATTTTCTATGGGAAAGGAATTTTCTGGGGTATGAAATATTCAGCGGAAATTTTACACTGAGGAATTTGTCAGAATTCTATACGAAATTCTTTTATTGGTCTGACTTTCTCTTTGACCACTCAATTCTAGATGTGGACATTTTAAGGATAATTTTTTGGGTTAAATTTTTACGGGGATTGAATTGTCTATAGGATCTTCCCGTGGTAGGAATTTTCTATTAAGGGGGAGACGGGCTTCGCTGCTTTATTTAAAAAAAGATCAGAAATTAAATAAAAAAAACAAGTTTTTTCAGCTGAAAGTAAGAAGCAACATTAAAATTTAAAACAAATATAAATTATAACATATAATAGGAGGGCTGTCCCCCTCCTCAATACCTCGCTTTTTACGCTAAAAATTCGACTTTTTGTCTAAATACTTTAAGAATGAATCCTGAAACATAAGGGTTATTTAATTAGAACCATAAAAAGTTTTTATAATCACTACAAAACCTTTATCGTGAAGAGCAAGGCATTAAGGAGGGAGTAACCCCTTCATGTACATAGTGATTTCTGTTCGTTTTAGGTTTTAATGTTGCTTCTTACTTTCAGTTGATAAAACTTGTTTTTTATTATTATTAGCATTGTAAACATGTTCTTAATTTGTACTAAATAAAAAAAACTGAGTTTTTTCAACTGAAAGCAAGGAGCAACACTAAAAACTTCAAACGAACAGAAATTATTATATGTATGAAGAGGATTTCCCCCTCCTCAACATGCTAAATGCCCTCTGCCCTCTTGCCCTCTTTATGCTAAATTTTTTTAGTTATTTTAAAAAAGCTTCCTATTTTTCTAATTAAAAGACCCTTGTGTTTCAGGAGTTGTTCTCAAAGAATTGGGACAAAATTCAAACTTTAGCGTAAAGAGCGAGGTGTCAAGGAGGGGGTAATCCTCTTCATACATGTAATAATCTCTGTTGTTTTTAAGTTTTAATGTTGCTCCTTACTTTCAGTTGAAAAAAGAAGTTTTTAAAATTTAATTTCTGATTGTCTTTGAGAAATTCCAGGAAATCTGTCCCCACCTCCACGAAGAAATCCCCCTTCTCACGGAAGTATCCTCTGCACAATTTAATCCCCTGAAAATTTACCCCGGACGATTACCCTTAACAACTCCACGCGTAAAATTGAGACGGAAAAGAGAAAGCAAGACATTTAAAAATAATTTTGTATAGGTATTCTGTCAAATTCCCCCAGTGTATAATTTCCCCTGAAAAGTTCACCCCCTGGAAACTTCCCTTCCCATATAAAATTCCCCCGTGGAAAAACCACCAGCAAAAAATCTGCCCCCCCCCAAAATGTATACATACTTCACAATAATAAATACTATATGTGTAAAAAATGGGCAAATTTTACAAAGACCTTTCTCCTGGGGTTCTGGGGGGGGGGGCAGGTTATATCCAAAGGCATAGTTGCTGGGCCTTTCAACTATGATGAGCAAAATGGTTATCTCAAAATTTTGTTAAGACGACTCTGGGTAAAAATGGCGGGGAAGGGGGCTAGGTTGCCCTCCAATCTTTTTGGTCACTTAAAAAGGGCACTAGAACTTTTAATTTCCTTTCGAATACGCCCTTTTACGATATTTTAGGACCACTGGGTCGATTCGATCACCCCCGGAGA
Source organism: Artemia sp. Qi Xiang Cuo (assembly GCF_049724085.1). NCBI lineage: Eukaryota > Metazoa > Arthropoda > Branchiopoda > Anostraca > Artemiidae > Artemia > Artemia sp. Qi Xiang Cuo. The sequence goes on from NC_142811.1 coordinate 31,623,744, forward strand.
AAAAAAAAACAACAAATAAACACGCATCCGTGATCTATCTTCTGGCAGATAATACAAAATTCCACATTTCTGCAGATTGGAGCTTGAAACAACTACAGTAGGGTTTTCTGATACGCTGAATTTGATGATGGGATGCTCTTTTATAGGATATTTTCCCCTTTTTTTGAAAATCAGGCAAATTTTCTCAGGCTCGTAGCCTTTAATAGGTGAGACTAAACTTAATGAAACTTATATATTTTAAATCAGCGTAATAAGCCTTACTTTCAGTTGAAAAACTTGTTTTTTTTTTATTTAATTTCTGATCTTTTTCTTTAATAATGCTGGGAAATCTGGCGAACCCTTCATAACATTGTCCCTTCCCCCATGAAAACTTCCTTCATGGAAAAATCCTCCCACATAGCCCCCGACCCAGCCCCCCCCCCACCTACCAAAAAAATCCCCCCAGAAAACGTCTGTATACTTCCCAATAAACAATTCGATATGTTAACATTGGGTTAAGTTCATAACTTTCAGCCCTCCCCCCTGGGACTTCGGGGGATTAAGTCATCCTAGAAGACATAGTTATAATATTTTCGACCATGCTGAACAAAATGGCTATCTCTAAATTTTGATCGGGTGACTTTGGGGAAAAATGAGTGTGGGAGGGGGCCTAGTTGCCGTCTATTTTTTTGGTCATTTAAAAAGGACACTAGAACTTTTAATTTCCGTTCCAATTAGCCCTACCACGATATTCTATGACCTCTGGGTCGATACGATCACCCCTGGGGAAAAAAAAACAAATAAACACGCATCCGTGATCTTTCTTCTGGCAAAAAATGTAAAATTCCACATTTTTATAGATAGGTGCTTGAAACCTGTACAGTAGGGTTCTCTGATACGCTGAATATTATGGTATAATTTTCATTAAGGATTTATAGTTTTTAGGGGTCTTTCCCCTTTTTTCTAAAATCAGCCAAATTTTCTCAGGCGCGTAACTTTTGATGGGTAAGACTAAACTTGATGAAACTTATATATTTGAAATCAGTATTATAATCTGATTCTTTTGATGTATCCAGTGTTATCAAAATTCTGTTTTTTAGAGCTTCGGTTACCATTGAGCCGGGTCGCTCCTTACTTACAGTTCGTTACCACGAACTGTTTGAAAACGACGAATTAGCGATCCTGACTCAGAAAAAAATGATCATCTGAACAGGGCCATTGCGACTGAACTTCAGGACAAGAATCAATACCAAATGCTGAGGTAATAGCAGATAAACATGAGGAAATAAATATTGCGGTTAAGCTTCACATTGGAGCCTTTCTCCAAAGAAGAGGTTCGGTTTCCGATAAAACCAAATAATATCAAATAATGACTATCCTTTCCCAGCTCATGTCACTGGCTAAAAAAATGAATTTTCAAGTTAGCTGGATGGATAAGTACGTTTGGCTAGTATTTTAGATAACAGCGGAGACTACACTACCTTTCAATCACATAAACAACAACATGTAAAACAATGGGGAAATAGTCTAAGACAGTGAAATTTTTCTAAGCCTCAATTTAATATTTCAGACCCATATACAATAGCCGTCCTCGACAAATAACATACAAAAATAAAATAAGACTTAAAATGCACTAATTAAAACTATATCTAAAAATTAAAACAGTCCCAGAGTCATTACTTCAAGGAAGATCAGGTTAATTTATTTTTCAACCAGGTTGAAACATAACAGGACTGAAGAGAAAACAACACGAAGCAAGGTAATCCATTCAAGTTAATCAAACAGTTCGTGGTAACAAAGTGTAAGTAAGGAGTGACCCGGCTCAATAGTAACAAAAACTCTAAAAAACGGAGTTCTGATACCAATAGATATATTTAACGACGACGTTAAAAAACGTTAAATAGATATATTTAACGACGACGTTATAGTTTTAACGACGTTAAAACTTAAAACGAACAGAAGTTATTCCGTATATGAAAGGGTCTATCTCCTCCTCAACGCCTCGCTATTTACGCTAAAGTTTGACTTTCTCACAACTCTATTCTTTTTAAACAATGCAAAATTTTAGTGTAAAGAGCGAGGCGTTGAGGAGGGGACAGCCCCTTTCATATACAGAATGATTTCTGTTCGTTTTAAGTTTCAACGTCGCTCCTTACTTTCAATTAAAAAAACTTTTTTTTTTATTTAATTACCTCAAAGATGGAGAACGCTCGGTGTTTTTTTAATTTATTTCACTCTTGTCCTATCGTTAGCAACATTCGGTTTTAGGCTGTGAAGTGACAGGGTTCGATTGCAAGAATGACCGCTTTATTCTCTAGCACTGGCGAATTTTGGGGACAGGGGGTCCCCCCACAAGATTTTTCTGTCACCCTCATTCCTTTTTTTCTGTTTTCACTCTGCTTTAAAAATAAACCTATCGATTTGGTCAATAATTGGCGCCCTTTTCACATTGAACCCCCCCCCAATAATTTGCTCTTGATCCATCCCTGTCTCCTAGACTAGGGGCTAAAGGAGAACCATGACCCGATGCTATTTCAAACTAACAGTTAGCTCAAAGATTGCTTGACAGAGGGTGAGAAGATGGATCAAAAATATGTTAATATTATGCTGGTAACACAATCTGGCAATTACAGGCCAAAAAATCGTCACAAACAATTAACGGATTGTATATAGAGCTTTAACTACCCAATATCCTTTGTTCTGTCAGTAGCATCAGAAATTATCAGAAAATAAATTGTGAGATTTCGGTGGAGCCGGGCAAGGAGGCCCCCTTCTGCGGACGTGTCAAGATCAGGGTACTTTTTTGATGTTTTGTTTCGTTGGAAGTAATAATTTACTTTACTATATAAGAATCCAAGATTGTCGTCAGCGCAAAATCTGAAATCCCGAAAAAAAATCTGATTGTTTTCCTGGTATTGATAACGTATGAAAAGGGCTTCTTTTGCGTGATTGTCGTTTAGCAAGGTTATACTATTTTTCATACTGGGAAGTTTTAAGATGAAAGCCTTTGATTATTTGAATACTAGCTTCTTTAAAAGTCAGTCTTCTTGAATATTCATGATCTGATGAAATACTGCTCTATGGTTAATAGCAAACAAAGTTGAGAGCTCGTATACTGTTGCCTTATGAGATCAATTTGCCCTCACTGGAAAACCATTACTGGGCGAGAAGGTACGTCTATTGCTAGTTCAGCTGATCTCATTTTAAGGAACCATAATCAAAAATCTTAAAATACACAATGAACTGTATATATTAGACATTCAGCCTTTTTCAATCCTGAACTTAATTAAAATGTTATGAATACCCAAGTGCTTTGAAATTTTTGCTAAGTCCCCCATAGAGATTTGGGTGTGTTATTATTCATGCAGAATAGTTATGTCTATCCTCCCTTTTAAGAAATGTCGCTTGTTTGTAAGGTCTCAAAGCTGACATACGCCACTTTTTGCTGATTACCTTAGGGGCCATAGCCCTGTATGATTACCGGCACTTTTATAATTGATCTTCTCTCGATTTTTAATTGAAGAAGGAATAGAAAGAAGCTGATTCTCGATGAAAGCGAGGAAGTTTATTATGCTATTTGCAAAACAGCTTGGTGAGGATTAGAATGCGGTTATGCCTCAATCTTTGTTACTTTGTAACAAGCTGTGCTTCTTTTATTTATGTAAACTTTACAAGAAAAATAGTTGAGCAAGTATACTTTAAACATAAAAAAAAGACTTTGATAATGTTTAGCGAAGTAGCTGCTACTCAATAATTTGACCTACAGCAGGGCTCAAAACTCCCCTGAGAAGCAGTAGGGGGAATTTTGAAAAAAAAAATTGAATGCAAGAATTACGTGACTTATGTGGGAAACGAGGAAATATAGGGCATATTAAAAATCAAGAAGATTTTGGCTGGGCTGCGGCATTGTCATAAAGCTTCAGCGTATATGACCGTCTTGTAACGTATTTGGAATCGATCACAAAGATCATGACAGTGAATGATCAGTAAAAAAATCTTTATTGATACAAGCCTTAACCCCCCCCCCCCCTCCTCCTCCAAGGAACTGTAGTTTTGATAATAATATTCAATCAAATTAAGTTTCTTTTTATAGCAATATGTAAAGTGCATCAGGACTACTTTTCACTATCAAAAGGTAGTAACACAAAACGTTTGCATAATTTTAAAAAAGGGATGAAAACAGCCTCCAAAAGTGCTTTGGATCGTGATGAATCTTAAATTATCAAATTAAAAATTTCTAAGAAATCTAGAATAGTGATTTTAAGCTCATTCAAACGGAAATTCAAACTTCTAGAGCCCTTTTTAAGCATCAAAAGAGATCACTGCAAAATGCCAATGTCTGTCAAAGTGTTATCCACTGAAAAATTTAGCGATAGCTAATCGGTTTAAAACTGTCAAAAAAGTTATTTAAATAACCTCCCACTTTCAAAGGTCGTACTGCTGCGCAGTGGTGTGTTATTTCCTTGGCAAATGAGCATTCAGGCACGTACCCATGAAATTGTTACAGGAAGGGGCCCATTAATAAGAACCAATTTCGGGGGAGGGGGAAGAGTCAAAACAAAAATACAAAATTCCACATTTTGGTTTCTGTTTTTTAGAGTTTAGGCTGCTATTAGACCGAGTCACTCCTTACCCACAGTTGTTTACCATGAACTGCTTGATTGTTGACATAAGAAACTTAAAAAATGTTTGAATTTTTGAGGGGGGGGGGGTAATAGTAAAATATGAGTTTTAATTAATGAATTGAATAAGAAATGTCCAAAAATTATTGAAAATTTAGAATTCACGGGTGAGGGGGCAGGCCGCAAGCCTCACCCCATTGGGTTAGTCCCTTACCAAGGGTGCCAATTTATGAAAATATAGGGTAAAGACAAGGATTACTTTTGGATTTATTTTTTCAAAATCTAAAGGAGGGGTGTTTAAGCTTTTCTCTAAATGAAGGTACAAAACACGTATTTGTCAAAGCTAAGGGGGGGGGGTATCTTTTCGATTTTTAAGTGATGTTTAAAAAAATAATTTTTCATTATGGGGGGGGGGTAGCGTATGAATTCATTTGCACCAAAAATACAAACCCCAAAAATTTCTCAAATTACTGACCCCGGTTCAAGTTCCAGAATTTAAAAAACACTGACTTCACAACTCTAACTTTATTTCTCTGCTTGTAACACTCCTTGCTTAAAAAAGTCAAGACACAGAGCGAATATCTTTTTGTAAAATAAATAACTGAAGTGTTGGTTGATAAGCGCAAATCCTCGTAAAATATTTCAAGAATAATCAAAGATTCTGCCTGGTCTTTTTTGCAGATTCTTAGGATATATTTTAATAAGTTTGACAGCCTAATATAAGTATCTTGTTTCACTCATAAAATTTTATCTTACAGTCCTTTCTACTTGTCATTTTTTGCAAAGGGTTATAAGGTCCTTCTGTCTCGTAATGGAAGAAGAGGCGTGGTAAAACCCATTTGGTTCTCGGGAGGTGTCACACCCAATTAAGCCTGATCTGATCTGAAATTACAGCACTTCGCATTTGATAGAAACCAGATTCTCTTCAATCGCAAATGGCTACATATGTTGAAAATAGGAAAGTTGTCGAAGAATAGTCCTAAACTGTTCCCCTATTTCAAGAGAAAGAAAAGACTAAACACACAAAAGGCCGTCATTATGGAAACGCTGCCAGTAGTCAATGCCTTTATATTTGTTTGACCAAATAAATAGAAGGGCTATAGCTTTTGATTTATTCTAGTGCAGAAAATTGCCCCTGTTACCAACTTCAAAAAAGTTTTCGATGTCAAACTAATTATCTCTTAAAGCCTAATTTGATTTAATCTAGGTTTAGTGGGTGTTTGTTATGAAAAAAAAAATGTAGAATACAAAATAGGAAAAATTTTTCTCGTTAAAATTATAAAACTGCTTTTCTAAACGCTTTATTTTAACCATCTATTTTACCCTAAAACTCTAAAGAGCGTTAAAAGTCAAAACGTTTAAGATCAAATCGGCACTTGTATAATACTGTGTAATACAATGGAATACACCCAATAAGTGAAGTTAGGCCTATGTTAATCCCAATGAAATATACCAAAGTATGATGATACATAATAGGCTACTTTAGAAACAAAATTAGGGAAACTATGATAAAAAATTGTGGAAAAAATTCTTTCTGGGTATATGGCCACTAAAAAATTACAGAAGAATAGCGAGCATCTGGAAATTTTGTAAAAAAAAAAAAAAAAAAAAAAAAAAAAAAAAAAAAAAACAGTATAAAGTAAATGTAATGTTTCATTTTGACTGTTTTTCGAAGTATTAAGTACTATGATTAGGTTAATGTAGTGTTTCATTTAAGAGTTTTATGATCATCGCTGATAAAAGTTTGTTATTTGTGCCTTTTATGTTATTTTACTGTGTTCATGGCCGTATATTTGGCTTTAAAATACACTTATTTATCTCTCTGTCTAATATGCAGAATAATCGTACCAAACACATTTTGCATGCTGACCAGCCGCAAAGAAAGCATTGGGCTATATTAAATACCTAACCCAACCTAACCACTAATCACGTCTCTATATTAAATATTTAATAAAAACAAACACACATCATAGTTTTCTCACTCAAAATAACCAAATCATAACCGATCAAGGAAGAGAAACCGGTTTCTGTCAGATTAAATAAGAAAACAATTTTTTTTTTTTACTGAAATTAAGGAGCGAAATTAAAACTTAAAACGAACAGAAATTATTCCGTATATGAAATGGGTTTTCACCTCATAAACGCGTTACTTTTTAGGCTAAAGTTTTTTTTATTGTTTAAAAAAAAGTTGTGAGACAGAGTCAAACTTTAGCGTAAAGAGTGAAGCGTTGAGGTGGAGACAGTCCCTTTCATAATTTCTGTTCTTTTTAAGTTTTAATGTCGCTCCTTAGTTTCAGTAAAAAAAAAAAACCTGTTTTTTTTATTTAATCTGACAGAAACCGGTTACATATTTGAAATCAGCATAAAAATCCGATTCTTTTGATGTATCTATCGGTGTCAAAATTCCGTTTTTTAGAGTTTCGGTTACTATTGAGCCACGTCGCCCCTTGTTTACAGTTCGTTACCACGAACTGTTTGATCTTATACAGCGTAATTCTTGAGTGTGTTCCGTTTAACAGACAAGTAACATCAAATCTTCTAATTAATATTCAAGGCCGTATCCAGGGGGGTTTACAGGGTTTGACCCCCCCCCCACCTAAATTTTGTACAACTTGCAAAAACATAACAACAATGCATATAAACAAATTTTTGATGCGTTGTTTAATTTGTTTGTACCCCCCTCCCCTCCAAAAAAATCCTAGATACGCCTTGTTAATATTTCATCCGCTTTATGTGGAACGATTGAGCTAAATTTGCCTTGCATTTTAATTGTATTTATGGCAGTTCATTGATTCGTAATGACGACAATACTTTAATCAGGTATAATCAGTTTGGGTATAATTCAACTAAATTTAAGCAACCCTCTATTTATATATGGTTTCAGCTAGACCCCGGCGCCGCTCCGATGAGGGAAGACCGGCGGCGGCGGGGCCAAAAACAGCAGCGGCGGCGCACCGCTCGCGCAATCAATGTTGACCGCAAACATTAAAGTTCTCATCAGTCTTTCTCAAATCACAGCTTAAATTTACAAATTTACTTTCTCTACTCATTGACAGAACACTTTCATAGGATCTTCCATCTAGTAGCTACTGATAGCAACCAAGCTGTCATATCTTTGTTAAAGTCTCTCACCTCCCTTCACACTCCTTTTTGTATTTTTTCTTTAAGCAGCCATATAATGTTCTATGAGATCCGTCTCTGCTTTAAATTAAAAACAATAATTAGTTTTTTGGCATCCCTGCATTCAATAAAAAATTTCAAGATATTATCATTTAAGTATAATACTTCCCTCCCCCCCCCCCCTCTGGATACCACCATGATATTATACTGTCTCTGCTTTAAATTATAAAAAAAATTAACTTTTTGGCATCCCTGCGTTCAATAAAAAAGTTCGAGATATTATCATTTAAATGTAATACCTCCCTACCCCCCCCCCCCTTTGGATGCCACCTTGAAACGATGCCATCTCAGCTTTACATTAAAAAAAATAATTTACTTAGGCCTAATAATTAACTAGGTCACTGTATGGTTCGAACTAACACGCGAAATAACGTTATAGCTTAGTGTTCCTTGAAAAAAAAATTGAGGGTATGAGTAAAGGGGTACAATGACAACAACAAAAATGTCGAAGTTATTCAGATATACCTCAAATTATTGGAAAACTGAGTCATAGATTAGCCATGGCATTCAATAAGATCCAAAGAATCTAATTAAAAGGGAGCACACACAAAAGCCAAATTAGGCCAGTAGCCTATGAGAAATTGCAAAATACCCAAGACAATGAACATCTCCCAATGGAGGGCCCTGAGTCTATCAAGATATTTCAATGGTTTCCCAGGAAATTGGATATCATTTTCTTCCGTCTTCACTTTAAATGAAAAAAATAATTACCTTTTTGGCATCCCTGCTTTCTATAAAAAAAAAAAAAAAATGGTATTATCATTTAAAAATGATAGCCCCCTATCCATGGGTGCCCATAAGGGGGGGGGGGGTGGCGCCCGCCCCCCTGGCTGAATGATGTTGCCTTATTTTTAAATTTTTGCTCTGAGATTTCTATTATATAGCATTAAAACTGCCAATTAGACGAGGTTTGCGCCCCCCCCTGGGATTGAGCTTATGGGCGCCCATGCCCCTATCCCCCCACTATAGGCAATAATTTACTATTTTTTATGAATCACATTTTGGGGTAACTTCTGTTTCAATCTTCAATTTCCCAACCTTGTACATTGTTTAGTCTATAGCTAAATTTTGTCTCAATAGAAGGGGGTTTTTTAAGGGGGGGGGGGTAAAAATTTTTAAAAAGAAGATTGTATTTTTATTAATCTATCAGGCGTTCAACAACTGTATATTAAACATTAAGAAAATCTTATCTAAAAACAGCAAAAGAAAACAAAATTCTGCAAACTTGCGATTTAGCTGTAGAATTAATCTGTCGACTATCAATTTCAAAATCTAACTGAAGCTGTATAGTAGTGAATGCGCTCTATTCAACATAAAAGTGAAATTCTTTACTATAAATGATGTAAGAAATAACAATTGGGAAACTGCATTCGAAATGATTTGATCTCATTTTATATATTACGATACTTTTTTGTCAACATATGAAGAACTGTGTATATTGCAATTGCATCTGTCTGGTTTTTATGCAAAATAACAAAAGAGACGAAAATTAACGAACAAGAGAGTAGTGAAGAATTATAGTATACAAAGTAATATTTGACAGGGAAAGTCACTGGTGATAAATCGCTAGGGGTGGCTCCGTGATTTGGTGATTTTCGGGGATTCGGGAAACCAAATTTTTTTTCGGGATGTTGCATAAATTTTCGGGGAAATACCCAAAAATTCGGGGATACTGCAAGCCCTGCTTGATTTCTAATCAGGAAAATCAAAATACTAAGTCACACGAGAAAGAAGAGCTCAGACTTCGCGGTTGACGCAATTAAGAATTGCCGCAAAATTAATTGAGTCATCTGAACGCCTCCGCCTCTGCCGGCTGTGGCGTAGCGAAACTTTGGTGGCAGTCAACTGGGCCTCTCGTCGGCGGCGTTCAGTCGATCCGCCGGCGCGGCACCGGGGTCTAGTTTCAACCCTATTGCCCTTGCTCTAATTAATGTTTATAGTTAATGATACTTTTGATGGTGAAGAAGGCTTGATCACTTGACATGTACATAACTTATTGGACCAACAGAGTTGGTTTCGGATAGTGAAAGGTCATGTGAGGACTTTGAATAGTTTTACAAACAAGAAAAAAGACAATATAATTAATTAGCCGACAAAACGAGGGTAATATCAGCCAATGGACGGATAAGAAGCGAAAAGGACAAAAGCAGATATTTCGACAAGGACCTCCACCAAGCCGTCTTCAGTGCTCAAAAAACAGAAGAAAAATTTACCATTTGAAGTAAACTCAGAGCAGAAGAAACACTTGGAGTTTCTTCTGACAGTACCATTGTGGTCTTAGAATGTACTTTGAATAGTTACAAAATATGTAAAAACATTTTCTCAGCATGAATGGCGAAACTGGCTAAAGAATTTATGGTAGTATCAAAATGTTAATTATCTCCAAATTATCACCTTAGTATCAAAAGGTTAATATCTCCAAATGGAATAAAAGTAAAAAAAATCCTGCGGCCAAGATAATTTAAATATTTTAAGGCCGCGGTACTCATGAAATGAAAATTCGGCAGTCCATGTTGATAATAATGGTGGGTTAATATTTATGTCCACATTGGAGAGCAGGGTGTCGTAATGATCCTTGTATAATCAAAAAACGGGTTTAGACCACGCCAAACTTTCATTGTTAGTATTAATAAATTTAAACTTTTAGGGTAGATTTGTTTCTGATTTTTAGTGCATTTGGAGATGAAAGAATTTTTTAAAATGTGCTCTTTTATGTGCATCTAGTACATAACTAACACATTTCAGCCACTGCTGTTTCTACTTAAGCAGGAGAAATTTTTTTTTAGCCTGAGGCCTTGGTACTTATTCTTTTTACCATGTAAAATAATTAGGCACAGTCAACAGTGGAACCGTGCTAAACAACTCTTAACAGATTTCCATACCTTGTGACTAGATTTTGTTTTGAGAATTGAGACAACTGTCGTTAACGCTATTCTCAGTGAGATTTCACTAATAACTAAATCGAGTTTGTTCCGAAACCCGGTATCAACTGATGCTAGTGATCAGATTTTACGGTTCTGGACTGATAGTTTAAATGCTGAAATAAACTAACACCGTGATTATCCTCTATATTTTTCACATTTTATTCATGCTACTTTTCCATTTATTATATAGTTTTTGTTTACGGTTTTTCTCTGTGGATAAGGTTTGGGTGTGTGTAGAAACAGTTCTGATTGGCTCATCGTCATCTAAGTTCAAATTAATTGGAATTCAGTTTTGAGTCTATCCAGTGTTGGACACAAGCTGAATCTCTTTTGTGAATGGACTTCAACTGATGCCTTACATTAGCGCTAGCTAAAGTTTGATATTAGTAAAATTTCATTTTGAATAGCTCTTAAACATTTTTATTTCCAGGGTTCGACAAGAGCGATTAGGAGGGGCATGGTGCCCCAACCAACCTACAATGCACGAGCCTAGTGACTGGCTTGAAGTTAATTTAAAGACAACACACGTTATAACCACAGTTGAAACACAAGGTCGATTTGGAAACGGTCAAGGTCAGGAATACGCTGAACATTTTATGGTTGATTATTGGCGCGAGTCTCTTGGAAAGTGGACTCGTTATAAAAACTACAAAGGCGAAGAGGTAGAATTATAAGTTACTTTCCTTTGTAACACGCTGTATCTCAATAAAACCGAGGTTTAAACATGGCTAAATTAGTGGCATAAGCTATAGTATAAAATTATCAATACGATTTATCATTGTACAAAGCTTGTATGGGCAAGAACGAAGTTCTCAGGAAATAAAAACATTTAGCTGTTTTTAGGAAAAAGTACGAAATATTTGGGAAGTGCAAATTACTTATGAAAAACCCTAAAATAAAGAATTCGGAAAATTATGAAATTTAAGTCAATTAAGAGGGTAACACGGCCCCCCAGTTCAACTGTATCTTCTTTTTCTTCATAGATTTGCAACATTGCTAGACAATTAAACAGACAGGAACTTTTCTTCCAAATATTTTATTTTTCAGGGATTAACGCTTATCCATGTCGAGAAAAATAAACACCTCCATTCTGATTATCATACGATGAAGAGGCATTATTTCAGGGCCCCAAGGTTAGAAAGAAAAAACACAAAAGCAGGCGACTCATTGTTTTTCCTCTTTAATTAACAAGCTACCCTGTCTCATGCAATTTTAATAAATAAAAAAAAAAAAATTCCTGTTCTTTTATTTAAGGAGCGCCAGTAGAGTGGGCAAAGTTTCATTGTTAAACAAAAATGATCAGTAAAGGATGATGTTTACAGACCTTAATCACTTCGATCATAATACCTACACGGTTGTCTTAAAGCCATTAATCAGAACGCTCGTGAAATGCTATAAGGTACCCATTTTTTTTTGTCCGTAACAAATATGCATTGGAAGAAATAATTTGGATACTTCATTAGGATATTAGGTACTTGTGCATTAAACGGACACCTCTAAAATGTCAAGTTTGGTTAATGCTAATGAAATAAAATAAAATAGGATGAATATATAATAGTTTATACACAAACTTGGGCTATATATTTGCACATTAGGGGGGTGGGGGGTAAAGAATACCATATATTAAATACGTAACCTAACCTAGGTACCGTCCCCCCCCCTAAAACCCCAAAAAACAACAGTTTTAAATATCGTAAACGCAATAAAAACTACTTTTTGTATTCCATTTCTGAATAGCGGTCTCTTGAAAAAAAAACCAGTCTGGCGGGTTTCGTCTCTCATTATTATATAAAAGTGTCCGTTTAATGCACCAGTACTGGATATTATAGCAGCTTCAAGTACCCCTTAATCTTTTTTCAAGTCAAGTTGGTTTTCTTGACAAAATTGGGATCCAACAATGACAGAGATGTAGGCTATTAAGGTCAAGATAAACCCCAATCGTTGACATTCGTAAGCCTGTTTTTAGGGAGAAATTAATTGCGGCATAATCCAAGTGAAGTCGATGAAAAGGTTCGATAGCCGCTTGTAGTTTAGTCGCGTTCAGATCTTTCTTTCTCCAGAAATGAGCTAATTGCAAAAATAGAAACCGTCCATGCACGAGAATTTCAACAGCTTGGATTGAGTTTTTAAAGGATTAATTAAAAAAAACTTTTCCCACAAAATAAGTTTTTCAAAGAAAAGTTAAGAACTCTATTAAACCCAAAATGAGCAAAAATAAAATCAAATAATCTACCAAGCGTAAAACTACCACAAACCAGGATCGATAAATAAATGAAACCGAAAACGAACAGAAATTACAATAAATAACGAACAGAAGAAATTACAATAAAAAAACGAACAGAAATTACAGTAAATAACCGAGTCATTTATGAAATATTTTTGGCATCAACCTCAATTTCATCAAAAAAGAAATAAAATATTCGAAATAGCTTCAGTGTTGGACATTCCAGATTTAGAACCAACCAATTTTTTAGTATGATAAAAAATTGTAGCTAAGGAAAGTTTTTTATTTTAGGTTGATCCCTTTTTTTCACGTCTTTTCTACTGTTTATTATCATAATATGCGAAATTACCATGTTTGTCACATCCTTTGATGAAAACACTTGCCTCTGTTGAAAACACTGGGATTTATTTCTTGCACAAGATGTTTTTTAGAAAACTAAACAAAAAACAGAAACGTAAAGGGGTGAAAACATGTTAAAATTTATAACTTGAGACCATCCCACGTATCTTGTTTAAAAGCATAACTAAGTGTTTTGAGCAAAGGTTAAATCATATGCAAGAACACTTAGCAGGAGGAGGGGCAGTTGAGGTGGAGCATCCCTCTCTAATATGTGATAATTTTTTGTTTTATGGTTTGACGACTCTGAACTAGTCCACACAGAATCAAAAACTCTTATGTTTAATTTTTCTTACATGAATCTAAGAGTAGTATGCTAAATACGGATATCCATGAAAGGTTTAACTGAATTATGTAGAACCTTGTAGGTCTTAAAGTTGGCAAGTAGATTGGAGGGAGTGAACCTTTCCCTTCGCTTATGACGCAGAAGAAAATAACAAGTAAAATAAAAAAAATAAGCCAATTAAAAACAATACACCCAAATCAAAAGAGGTCAGCACAAAATCCCCCCAAAAAAACAAAATCTAACGACTAGCAGTGTTCTCATTTAAAAGGTAGACAAGCGACTAATATTCTTTCAAGTGAAATAAAATATCAAAGCCGAGAATTACGTCGCATTTGTCTAATTTTGAATAGAGCTTGTTTAGCACAGGGCCTTTCAAATAATAAGCCAGCAAACTTTTCATACTGATGGACTTCATTTAATTTCTGGTGACATTACAGGCCACCTCGTGGTTGCTTGCCGCTGAAGGTATGAGATACTATCTAAAGATTTTTATTACTTGACAATTCATTAACCATCTCATGATTTTTTCCAATGAAATTTTGGCGTCTTGGAGCCAAACTTGTTATTTTGCAACACAAAATGGCGAGAAACACTTTCCTGTGGTTTTTGGTGCGTTATTAAAAGTAGATTTATGCATTAGTAAATACTTTGAAATAAGTCGACTCCAAACTTTCTATCATCACCGCACTGGTTCGTTACAATCACACCTGGAAAAAAATAAGAAGAAAAAAACAATATTATTAGATAGAGGGCGTCTAACTGTTGAGCATAAA